>NW_022437026.1:6937686-6962450 GCF_009761245.1 Sapajus apella
ACACACACACACACACACACAGCTGGACTACACACACACACACACACCCACAGCTGGACTACACACACACACACAGCTGGACTACACACACACACAGCTGGACTACACACACACACACATACACGCACGCACGCACACACGCACGCGCGCGCGCGCCTGCCGGGAAAGGGACGGAAAAGAGGGAGGAGAGGAGGCACAGGAGGAAAGGGGAGGGGACGAAGGGGCCTCTGGCTTGGGCAGTTCTTTGCAAGCAGTGTGAAAGATACTCTAGTGGCTTGCCAATGGGTTGCAGATGTGACCAGGTATAAATGTTTTCAGACCTCTGGTGGGTGCCTGGGGTGTGCTGGTGGCACACTCAGCTCTTTATCCTGGCAAGCTTCAGAAATACCAGTAGTTGCCCCAGGGCCATGATGTGAAAAAGAAGCCCTTGATAAGGAAAGCAGAAAGGTGGCGTTCTCTGGGTAGAGGAAGGCTGTGTGTGTTTGGGTGTGTGTGGGTGTGGGGAGAGGAGAGGTTAGATGGGAAAAACACTCTGTGTGAGGCCCCTCTTCTGCTGCAGGGTGGGGGTGGGGAGCGGCAGAAACACCAGCCTCCAGGACTAAGTAGGGACTACTGCTGTGTAACTGGGAAAACCTGGACATGACATCACCCACTCCAACAATGTAGACATTTTCACTTCCCATGCCTCTGGGATTATCACTGCCAGACAGTAAAGGCCTAGAAAATGTGGTGTGAGATTCTTTTCCCCAAAAATCACTCTTGCAGTGAAGAGCAGTGATGAAAGTATTGATGAGGCTGGAGAGGTGAGAGTACTGAGGAGTGAGTAAATGTGTCTGTGTGTGTGTGTGTGTATTTGGGGTTGGGACTGGGAGGACTAGTGGGAAAAAACAATGGTAAAAACATCCTTTTGCTTTAGGGTCTTGGGGGAGGGAAATGGAGGAAGACGTGGAGAGAAGATCAGCTTCTGTTCTTCTCTAAGAGGCCCAGCTGCTAAGCTAGAGAAGGAAGAACACTCTTTGCTACTCAAAGTGTGGTCCACGAACCAGCCGAACCAGCCGCATCAGCTGGCAGCTTGATTGAAATGCAGAATCTCAAGCACAACCCCAGACCTACTGACCTGGAACCTGCATTTTAACAGGATTCCTATTCAAACTCAAGGAGCACTGTTTTACTTACCTAGGAAAGCCTTCTTTCCCACCCCCTCTTCCTCCCTAGCTCTAGCCCCAGCACACCTCACTTCAACTCTCTGGTTCTTTGCAGGCTTGCCTTCTCTGGTCTTGATTTCCTATCCCACTATAGAAATCAAGCTCTGAACCTCTCCTTTGGTGTTTTCCAGAGCATCTCAAGATTCACAGAGCTTTCAAGCTTCAGGAACTTGCAGAGCACCAACCCAGCCACGTGACCATTTTGCGGATGAAGAAACAGGCATGGAAAAGTGAAGTGATTTCCTCAAGGCCACAAGGTGTGGACTACAGCTCTAGTCTTCCGGAACATGGTAGAAATTTTAAAATCTTAGCATTTACAAATCATCTACATACAGTCTTATGTACAGTCTCATATATAAGAAAACTGAAGCCCAGGAGGCAACAATGTGATTGATCCAAGGTCTGGAGGGTATATGGCAGAGCTGAGATGTTAATGGTGATATCACCAATGCCAGCTGATCGAGTTGTGTCTTCTAGATGTCTTTATTCGATGCATATCTTCACTAGCACTGATTCTTTTAACAACCATGGCAAGATATGCCTTTAATAGATGAGATTTAATGATGATCTAGGATTTGAACCCTGCTCCATGCTTCCAAAGTCTACATTGCCATCCTGACATTAAAACCCAGGTTTTCTGGCACTAAATCCAGTACTATTTCACCACTTCTGGCTACATTATTGACTTTCTTGATTAAGTTCAATGCATATTTTCTGGTCGCTTATTGTGTAAACCACTGCACTGGGTATATTCCATGTTTGTGATCAGTCTCTTCCAACTAGGTCAAAAGGAAGTTTGTCTTGTACCACACATTCTGTGCCTTAAGCCACTTCATAGCAGCGCCTCCTGTAGAACTGGTTTGGTAGAGATTTGATGGTCAGCAGCTCTAGGGGATCCGGCTGCCCTGTACATGGTGTTTTCATATCATAACTTTACTTCTGGGGCATAAACAAAGTGCAACATAAGCCAGGCTACAGAGGCCAGAGTCCTATTCAACACTGAGACAGACAGGAAAGAGAGGGGCCTCTTCACCGCCCTCCAGAACTTGCATTCTGAAGCAAAGTTGAGAAAATTATCGCACACACACAACAAAGATGAGCCTAGCAGCAGCTGGATGGAGTCACAGGCCTCTGTTCACAAGCTTCTGGTATGCTCTCAGCAGAGAGCAGGCGGATAAGTCAGAGAAAACACCACAGAAAAAGTTTTGGGACAGTTTCCTATGGGAAAGTCTCAGAGGAAAGAACAAGAATGAAAAACTTTCCAGAAAAGGGAAGAGGAGGAAGTTGCAATGCACGAGGCACAAGTAACCCCTGTGATCCAGTGGCACAGTGCCCAGGGCATGGCACACGACAGTAGCTCAGGTATAAAAATACAAGCACGTGCACACACTAGCAACTTCATCGCCGACATAATCTGCTCCCTATGACATCCACCTAGTGTATTTACTCCCTCAGTCATTCAAAACATGTGTCTCAAGCTCCTCCTTGTGCCAGTCTCAGTTCTAGGTTCCAGTGGAAAAAAGCAACAGTGGATCTTCTAAGTGGGAAAATATATACAATAAACTAATAACAGTAAAATATGTAATACCTTCGGTATGAGAAATACTGTGTAGACAAAGAAAGCAAACAGGGTATAGGGTTCAGCTGTAATTTAAAATAGGGTGGTTGGGAAAGAGACAGGTGAGAAAGTGACCTTTTACCAAGGACCTAAACGAGGGATTTGAGGGAAGGGTGTTTCAGGCAGGCAGTGGCTCACACTGAGTGAGCAAGGGGACAGGTGGAGTGGGAGATGGGCAGGCAACCAGGAGGGGAGCCCTGCAGTGTGAGGATGTTGGCTTCCACACCTCAGGAGATGGGAAGCCATCAGAGAGTTGAGCAGAGGAGTGACGTGAGTTGGTTTCATTTTTTTGTTTGTTGTTTGTTTTTTGAGATGGAGTTCTGCTTTGTTGCCAGGCTGCAGTGCAGTGGCGCGATCTTCGCGCACTGCAACCTCTGCCTCTCGGGCTCAAGCAATTCCCCTGCCTCAGCCTCCCAAGTAGCTGGGACTACAGGTGCGTGCCACCATGCCCCGCTAATTGTTTTTTAAATATATTTTAGTAGAGACGGGATTTCACCATGTTGGCCAGGATGGTCTCGATCTCCTCACCTCGTGATCCGCCCGCCTCGGCCTCACAAAGTGCTGGGATTACAGGCCAGAGCCACCATGTCCCTCCCGGCCAGTTTCATTTTTCACAAATGAGCATGCTGATGATCTGTCAGGGACAGTGTGCAAATAGAGAGATCGGTGAGGGGGCTGTGGTGAGAATCCAGGCTGTGGAGGAGGATTTCTGATGGTGGGCTCCTGATATCCAAGTGTAAGGAAATGACTATCTGGAGCACACGAGGAAAGCTCAGGCACCTAGCTCTAGAGGAGGGACATCGCCTCTGACAATCCCCTTCCTTGCAAGAAGAAAACAGGAGGGCTCATTCAAAAAGGAAACTTTAGCTGAACACACTGGATTGGAGAAGAGAGAAAATTCATCTTTGTCCATGCTGGCTTCTAACGTAAGGAGGCAGATGAAATAGCACTGGGCCCTGTCTTTGCTCTCATCACCCCATTAAAAGCATTCCCAACTGACCTGGTAGACTGGCATCCCTGAAAACTTCCTAATGCCCATGGTCCTGGCATCTTCTGCATAGGTTCAGGCACAGGGGTGAAGAAAGCAATGAGATGAGAGATATAGTAGGTGTCTTTGGCTTACCCTAACTTCATGACAGAAAATTACTTGTTCCTAGGCACCACTCTGAGCCCTTCATCTCAGGCCCCACACCTTGTTCTAGAGTAATGCCAAGCCCCTTTTCTTTAGAAAACTGGGCTTTTATTAAGTGGGAAAAAGAAATGAGGACAAGTTAGTGTCAAATAAGGATTTTCCAAAACCACATAGGCAGGAAACAATATAATGCATTGTTCAATCTGGAACACTTTTCTTGAGAGCAAAAAAGAAGTGCTATTAACAATTCTCCTTGGTCTGGAAGCTTAAGCCTGGACAAGCTTGAGCACCTGACTGTGAAGGATGATGTGTGAAGGGGACTCCCCTCATTCCCACCACTCTGCTCCCAGCTCCTGCCCACATGGTCCAGTCCCCAGAACTTGCTGGTGGCATTTGTGGGACCCCAGACATAGTGAGGTTCTCAATTAGTTATTGGCTCTGATACAGAATCTTGCATTTCTATCAAGATTTGGAATTGGGTGGGGTTGGGAAAGGGAAGATTTTATAAAGGAAAGATAATTATATATTATTTCTGAATAATAAAAAATTTCTACTTTCCAGTCTACGAGGTATCAATGGAATTTTTAAAAAAGAAAAAACTTAGAACTTTGGCAAGATGACCCACCATTGACTCCGTTTCTGGTATTTGTTGAATGGTGGTTCGGTGATCCATTTGTTGTTTGATGATGCTGATGATGATGATGATGGATGACGACGACGACAATGATACAGCATTTTTTCTCAGGCAGCAGACAAGCTCCTCGTTTCAGTCCTCTCCTTGCCTGACTGATCAGCAGCATCTGATACAATGATCGCCCTGCCCCTTTGAAACGCTTTCTTGACTTCTGAGACTCCCTGTTCTTTCCTGTCCCTTTTCAGTTCTCCTTCTGGCTCCTCGTCACGCTCCCAAACTTCAGCACTCCAGCATCCTGGGACTTGGTCCTGGTACATTTTCTCTATCTACTCTCATTCCCTTGGTGATCTCGTTCAATCTCGTAGCTTTCAATGCCTTCTACAGTGATTGGGTCTCCAGCCTGGATGTCTTCTCTGAACCCCAGATTCATGTCCATCGTGAGGGCAACCAAGTAAGGAATAACTGCAGATTTGGGGCTGTTCCGAACAAAAGCCTTAGAATCATCTTTGACTTCCCTTCAGTTTCCTACCACATGATCAAATTCTTTCAGTCTACTTTCAAAATAGAACTCGCATCTAAACTCTCTTCACTCGCCCTGCCCAGGCCACCACACTTCCTGCACCATCACAACAGATTCCTACTTGGTCTCCCTCTTCCCACCCTTGCCTTTCTACCAGCATTTTCTCACTCCAGCAGCCAGAATGATCCTTTTGAAATGCATGACAGGTCATGTCACTCCTTGTAGAACTTTCTACTAGGCGTTCTCATCTCACATAGAATTAGCCCACGTCCTAACTGTGGCCTCCAGGGCCCTACCTGGAGCCACCCCTCCAGGGTGCTGGCTCCAGCCACACTGTGGCTCTTTCTTGCTGTCCCTCCGGATCCCAGGCATTGCTCCCCTTGGGCTTTTCCTCTTGCTGTTTCCTCTGCTCAGAATGTTCTTCCTAGAATATCCATGTGGCTGGCTCCTGCTCCTCCTCCAGATCTTTGATAAAAATGTCATCTTAATGAGAACTTACCTGACCAACCTATTTAATATATGCATTTTGTGCTTTTTAAATTTTATTGTGAACATGCAGAAAAATCCATTTTACACACACACACATACACACACACACACACAGAGTTTAATGAATAAAATAAACACCAGTATAGCCCAGACCAGCACTGCCAGCAGCTCCGATTGCCCTTCTCCCCAGCACACACACGTGATCTCCCATCTCTCCTTTGATCCAATCACTGTGCAGAATTTTGTGATAATCATTCTCTTGCTCATTTGATAGTTTTAACACTGAGGTATGCATCCTTAAACAATAGAGTTGAGTATTGTCTCTGAACTCTCAATGAGTAGAATCAAACTGTATATATTCTTTCATCTTGTTTATTTTTCATCCTTGATGTTGTATATATACAACATTAGTTTGCTCATTCTCATGACTATGTAGTATTTAATTGCCTCAATTTATATATCCATTCTGGTGGTGACAGGCTTTGTGAGCTATAGTTGTTGCAAATACATTATCCCATTCTGATAATTCATCTTGTTACAGAGTTTATTAGGTCTTTTACGAACTTAAATTCTTAATTTTAATCTAGTCAAATTTACCAGCATTTTATTATTTGGATTGTTTCCAGGTTGAGTTATTATAAGCAGGGCTTCCATAGACATTCTTCTATACGTATTTTGCCGCTCACATACACGAGGTTTTCTAAGGCAGATATCCAGGAGTAGAATTTCTGGGCCCCAGGATATATGTATTTTCAGTTTCACTAGATAATGCCAACTGTATCCAAGGTGTTTTGCTTTTTCAACTTATACTCCTACATGTAGCGTATAAGATTTTTTTTTAATCTCTATCTTTTCCAACACTTGTTATTGACAGACTTTTGGGCATATATGGTATCTCACTCTGGTTTAAATTAGAATTTCCAGGATTACTAATGAAATTGGATACTCTTTTATAGGCTTACTGGCCATTTGGATTTCCTCTTTCATGAAGTACATATTCATTTTTTTCCTATTTTATACTGAATTACCTTTTTCCATGTTTTATATTCTTTATATACAGTGAGAATAATTCTTTGTGAGTGATAGTTGTTGCAAATATATTAACCCATTCTGAAAATGTGTCTTCCCACAGAGTTTATGAGGTCTTTTATGAACTTAAATTCTTAATTTTAATATAGTCAAATTTACCAGCATTATATTACAATTGTGCTTTTTGCATCTTGCTCAAGAAATTCTTCCCTGCCCCAAGGTCATGAACATATATTTTCTTATATATTTATAAACTCTATTGTTTTGCCTTTCACAGTTCATCTTTAAGACCCAGTTTTATTTTCTTCTGTATGGACACCCAACTGTCCCAGAAGCACTGACTGAGAAGTTCATTCTTTTACCCAGTTACATGCAGTGCCTGTTGCATTAATCTGGTTCTTTATTTTCTATTTTGTTCCATTGGGCTAATTAACTCTTCTCACAAGCATATGACATTATCTTACTTATTGTAGTTTTATAATTACAGTAACACATCCATCCTTCAAGAGCTTGTTGACTATTCTTAGCCTTTGTGCTTCCATAAAAATCTTAAAATCAGTTTATTGAGTGGACAGTATAAAGAACTTAGAAAATTATTATTCTATTTATTGCCCACTAAACTTACATATATTGCTGCGTAAACTTTAGTTCTATCTTTTTTAATCTCATGAGAATTGGCATTATTATTTTCACAGTCAAGGTCTTCAATCTTATATTGAAGACCGTGGTTCAGTATAAGATCCCTAGTCTTCCATATAAGATCCCTGGTCTTCCATATAAGATCCCTGGTCTTCCATATAAGATCCCTGGTCTTCCATATAAGATCCCTGGTCTTCCATATAAGATCCCTGGCCACTTCTAAGCACAGAATTTCGTTTCCCCTTTTCTCCCTTCTCTGCTTAGATCCATAATAATATTTTTCTGTAGTCTCATAAGTGCTCTGAAGATGGCCCTTTGGAGTTCTGATTTAATTTGGTGAGGATGCCCTGTTAAAATTCCCATTGTGAGCCATCCGTTATCCCTGATTTCTATCCTCCTCGCTCCCATTAAACCACCAAAACCAAAGTCTGAGTTTGCCTAGATGAGAAAACGTTCTCGAGGTAAAAGCAGCTCTAGTGCTCAGGTATTTGTTTCCTTGGTTCCCATTTTTCTTTAGATTTTAGCCCAGTATTACTTCCTATCCTCTCAGCCCTTTGAGGCCTTGAGAAGATTGAAAAATGCATTTATCCAATATTTTTTGTGAATTTTAGCAAAATGGGATGTTAAAAATACCCTAACCTACCACAACCGGGGATAGAAGTCTATTTTACCTACTTGTTTTATTTACTTATTTATTGTCTGTAAATTTTTTAAGAGAGGGACTATTTTGTTTTGTTTTCTGCTGTATATCAAGTGTCTAAGAATGGTGGCAAGCTCATCATTTGACTCATTAAATATTTCTTGAATGAATGAATAAACTCTTTGACAATTATATGCATATTATGGGAGGCTTTGAAGTGCTAAATTAAACTTTATATCATTACAGCTTAACACACTGCAACTAACCACATATTCTTGAATAAATTCCACATGACTTGCACTTGTTAAGCAACGAGAAGAAAACAAATTTAGACTTCTAAGCTTTTGCAAGTCACCTATCAACTCTGAACTTCACCTGCAAAATGAGAAGTTGAATTGGTGGGATCTAAGTTTCCTTCACCTTCTAAATTTCTGAGATAAAAACACAGCTCCTGTATTTAATGGTCATGATGGCAAAAATAATGGCGGTGGTAATCTCAGGCCAGAGTCAGAGTTACAACAATTTCCAGGCCAATTTTTGGAATAAGTAATCCCTCTTCCACCCTGCAAGTAATGTGCAGGCCTGCTAAGAAATGCTCTGAGCTGTGAGTACACACACTTCTTTGTAAAGCAGAGCCTCCAATCTTGAATACTGTAAGGCATATTTCCACAAAGAGATGTGAGGTATTAGTAATCCTAACTTAGTCCTCTGACTTTTGCCTTCTTCTAGGTCCTCTAGCTTCATATGCTGCTGTCTTGCCCATGCTGGCAACCAAGAATGAACTGCTACCACTTTATCGATCTAACGCAAATGCGAATCACAGGGTTTTCCCTCAGCTTTCCCGGATACAGCTGACACCATGTTAGTCTTGCAAAAGGGCACTATGAAACTCTAAGGTAGAGCACAAGGAAATAAACCCAGCCACTATGGGGAAGCTAAAGAATCATTTGACTCATCATTTGACTTACTGAGCCCAAGCTGACTATCTCCTGTGGCTTCCAGATTCTGGTTTATCCACGAATGTCAGAGAGAACCACCCCAAAGCCCAAACAGGCTGCTGCAATTGCAGCCATCCCATCTGATTCCTTCTCCAAGTTCTTGGTCTGTCTCAATGTGGAAGCACCATCTCTCTACCCACTCCCTGGAAGGTCCAGCTTCTAGCATGTGTGGTCAATGGCTTCACTATCACACAAGATCCTACCCCTCTACACAGGACTGTGGCTTCCCCTTTACCAGCCTCTCCTTATTTTCATAGCAGAATATAATATTCACAAGTAGTCACCCGACAGCATCTACATGCATGCAGTCACAGGCAAGTGGTCCCTCAAAGAAATTACCATGAATAAGATGGAGGCAAAGTTCATCAGGTAACCGGGAAAACGATCCTTCCATGTCAGTTTGTCTTCATCATCCTGGGGAGACATGGGAGAGCAGAGACAATCAGAAGGCATAAATAACAGATATTAATTTGCTCACAATTTGCATATATTTGCATATGATTGATCATTATCACTCTATATAGATCTATTTCTCGTCACTGATGCCTTACTCTCCATATCAACAACAGCTCTCCTAATTTTGTAATTTCTAGATAAGCCGGCCTAGCCTGGAAATACTACAATGAAAAAGGAGCAAGATCTGACTTCAGCCTCACACTGGGCTAAAGTTCTAGTTCAACCACTTATCAGCTATGTGATCCTGGATTTGTCTCTTATTCACATTTCTGACCTTTTCTTTCTTCGTCTGTAAATTGGGCATGATGGTGATACCTGTCCTGCCTATTGCACAGGGGAGTTTTGTGAGAAACATGTGACTGCAGTAAAGAAATGGACAAATGACAGATGCGCCCCAGCCCCAGGGCAGCATCTTATAAATAGGGCATTTGTTAAATAAAACATCAACCACTGATCTTAGAGCTCACAATTGTGTAAATCGCCCACAATGTTTTTCTTCAAAGAAGCTACATGTAGTGTTATGTGCTCCCCCTTTTCACAATCCATACATTTTGAGGCACAGATTAAGCTGATCCATTCAATCAGCTTAGCTGAGAATCCTGCCTTTTTCCCCTCAGACGGGGTCCAGTTCACCCAGGCCATTACCCTGGGACGATCGTATCACCAACCAGCATCCTCCTTCAGCACGCTCTGAGGACCCTCATTCGGTAGGGGGTGGGGTGCCAAGCCAGCAGCTATGAATGGTAAACAGCTCTGCTAATTAAACAGCTCTTCTGTATAAATTTAGTTCAGGCACTTGATTTTTCTGAGCTGCAGTTCTATAAAATTAGAATGGATACAGCTGTCCTGCCTGGTACACAAGGTAGCTGGGAAGACCATCTGAAGCCGTGTTTGTGAAGGTGCAGAGAATATGGCAGAGCACTCCCTGCCAGGAAGGCAAGCATCCACCAGTACTTCTGCAAGGTGTCTGAACGCGGCTCAGCGGTGAGCACTCCAGGGCCCCTGCTCTCTCTCCTTTCCCCTCCTCACCACTGATATTCAGAACACACCTGATTTGGTGCTAGCAACAGTGCCATCTAGCCTTTGAAAGCTTGTACTGTAAGCGAAGGACCTCCTTATCCTAAATGATTTCTTTCTAAAAATCACTCTTGAGCCCACGGTGCGTGGATCTTGGTGCCAGGCACGGGGGAGACAAAAGAAAATTGACACGATCACTACTTCTGCGGGGCTCACAGGCTAAGGAAACAGAGACGACACCCACACACCAAAAGGTTTAAGAATCCCTGGCCAGTTTGGGCGTGAGCCTGAGGGGATCTGAGAAGGGGAACAATTCTCAATGCATGCCTGGAACTGAGTAAAGGGTCGAGTTGGCTTAATAAATGGTAATAGAAATGAGTGTTATAGCTGAATTCATTTAGTAATTAGCACTTGCATTTACAGATCACGTAAACAAGCAATAGATTCAGAATTGCACACCTAGTGATAGAATCCAGTTTCTAGACTCCTATAGTCCAACAAGCTTTCCGTCACACAGTGCATGCCTGGAACTGAGTGAAGGGTCGAGTTCTACCTAGTTGTAGAACAAGGTAACTATATCTTGTGGCCATTCTAAAGAAACGGGCACATATAAACCTACTTCTAATGGGATTGGAACAAGACTCATTCATATTCTTTTTTTTTTTTTTTTGAGACAGTCTTGCTCTGTCACCAGGCTGGAGTGCAGTGGTGCAATCTCAGCTCACCGCAACCTCCACCTCCTGGGTTCAAGCAATTCTTCCGCCTCAGCCTCCCTTGTAGCTGGGACTACAGGTACATGCTACCACACCCAGCTAATTTTTGTATTTTTAGTAGAGACGGGGTTTCACCATGTTGGCCAGGATGGCCTCGATCTCTTGACCTCGTGATCCGCCTGCCTCGGTCTCCCAAAGTGCTGGGATTACAGGCGTGAGCCACCACACCTGTCCTCATATTCTTCTAAATTGGGCCAAACATCAAGAGGGAGTAGAATTTCTTTCATTTTCCTTCAGTATTAATTCTTAGTTTAACTCACACACTAGCGTTTTCCTTAAGGGTATTTTTGAAGATTTTTTGTTACGATGTTGACACGGAAAGCTGAAGATGGGCAAGCGGATGATAACACTCAACAGGGATTCTGAAGAGAAATGTGAGGGGCCATGGAGGGACTTTTCCTGAGGCCCCCTAATCATGGTAAAGGTTTTGAGGAATGAGTCTTGGTTCAGTTCTACTCAACAAACACAGTCTGAACAGTGTCCATGGGTCGGGCTCTGTGCTAGATACTGAGGACACGCTGAGGAGAAGGTTCAGCTCTGCCCAGGAGGAGCTCAGAGAACACCAAGGAAACAAGGAAAAGCATTTCTAAGCTGAACCTGTTTAGGAAGGTGGCATCACTATTTTGCATAAAAATGAGATATAACTAAAAAGCAACCGAATTAAATGTCATCTCAAACCAACTAAAAGAAAACAATGCTCATTTTGATATAACGTTCTAGCGTGTGTTGAAAAATCACCCCTTCGCACGTTTACATTGATGATCTCTTTTTTCTGGAAGTCATAGCTTCCGATGCAATGCTGTACTCCTGCATTCAGACACTTTCCCAACATAAGAAGCCAAGAGAAACACAAACATTGCACCACTGTTTTCCAAGCTCCCAGAGTCACTAGTAAAAATGACAGTTTGAGTAAAGTAGTTTTTACTTATAACAATCTGGCTCTAATAATGGAAGCCAATTAAAATTCTCCACTCACTGATACATTAACAATATGAAGATTTGTAGCAAAATATCCTTAACTTAAATACACTCTACATAAAAATCCCATAACCAGCATGTAAGACAGTACAAAGAGAAGCAGACTGGGAACAGAACATCCGAGTTCTGAACTCTTGGCCCTGGTACTTCTTAGGTGAGTAGCCTTGGGAAATTCCCAGATCCTCCGCTTCCTTTTCTGTAAAATAATTTATATTCCCTATCTGTAAAGTATATAAAATAGTTATATCTATCACACCAAATTACCCCACATTTAAAATCAGCCAACCTATGAAGCAGGTCATGAGAGTGCAGGCACACAGAGGGATGAGAACTCTTAGCATCTCCCTCTTCTTTTAAAACGGAAATAACAAGGCTTGTCCCATCTAAGTGGCCCAGGTATTGTGTGGATCACTTGAGAGCATGCATATGAGAGAGCTTTGTAAACTGGAAGGCTCATAACAGTAGGGCCTAATCAGCTTCATGTTTATATCAAAAGCAGGTGTCTATAAAGCACTTAGCTAATGCAGTCATTGTTAAGCCAGGAGCCTAGCTGTCCTCTGTGCTAGCTTCTTTGTCTCAGCTCTTTGTGTCTGTGTCCCTTGATGATGGTTCCCATTTTTGAGCCTCCAGACAGCAAGCAGCATAGTAATAAAACCACATAAGTGCCCTTTTGGCAAGGTAAACATTTGGAAAGGAAACCACCAATCACCGAAAAGGCAACAGGTGAGAGGGCTGTTTAAATAAATCCCTTGGAGAATAATTTTGTAAAGTGGCAATCATCCTTGAGTTGTTTTCTTTTTTCTGTTTTTTTTTTCTTTTTCTTGTTTTAGAGACAGAGTCTCACTCTCCCACCCAGGCTGACGCACAGTCACACAGTCATAGCTCACTGCAACCTCAAACTCCTGGGCTCAAGCGATCCTCCCACCCCAGCCTCCAGATTAGCTGAAATCACAGGCACAGGACACCACACCTGGCTTCCTTTTTAACTAAGGTATAATTTACACATAGTAAAATTCATTACTTGTGCAACCCTCATCAGTATGCAGTTCTGTAAGTTTTGATACATGTATAGTCATATAAAACCACAACCACAATGAAGACATAGAATAATACCATCACTTCCCATCATTTTCCCATGTCACTCTGTAGTCTATCACCTCCCACAGTCCCCAGAACGTGGAAGATCTGTTTTATGCCCCTCTGGTTTTATCTTTTCCAAAATGTCACATAAGTGGATTCATAGAGTATGTTGAGTCTGGTTTCTTTGATTTAGTGCATTTGAGATTCATGTCGTCTATGTCACTGCGTGTCTCAGTAGTTTGTTCCTTTCTATTGTCAAACAATATTCAACTGTAGGGACGTACCAGAGTTCATTTATCCTTTCACGATTTGATGGATGTTTGAATTGTTTCTAGTTTTTGGCAATTATGGATAAAGCCGTCGTAAAAGTATGTGTGCACCGGTTTTGGTGTGAACATAGGTCTTCATTTCCCTTAGGTAATTACCAAAGACTGGAATTACCAACTCACAGGGTACGTATATGTTTGACTTTAAAAGAGACTGCCAGACAACTTCCCATAGTGGCTGTACCATTTTGCATTTCCATTAATAAGATGTGGTATTTCCTTCCTCTGTTTTCTTTCTTTCTTAAAATAAATTTTTATTTTAGAGTAGTTTTAGATTTACAGAAAGACTTCAAAGACAATACAGAGAGTTCCCATATACGCTACACCCAGTGTCCCCTATTAATTAAGTCCATTTTTTCACAACCAATGAACCAATATTGTACATTATTATTAAAGTTTATACTTCCTTCATAATTTCTTATAAATATAAAATCTAATATTATTTAAGTTTAATAATATACAATTTTATTAGTTTTTACCTAATATCCATCTGCTCTTCCAGGGTCCCCTCCAAGATAGCACATTACATTTAGTCACCACGTCCCCTTACACTCCTCTAGACTGTGATAGCTTCTCAGACTTTTCTTGTTGTTGGTAACTGTGTCAGTTTTGAGGTGTACTGGTCAAGTATTTTGTAGATTGTCCCTCAATACAGGCTTGTCTGAAATTTTTCCCATGATTAGACTAAAGCTATGTGTTCGGGGGAGGAAGGCCACAGAGGGAAGGGGCCATTTTCACCACATCATATCAAGGGTACAGGCTAGACTATGACTGATCACTGATGATGCCAACCTTGATCTCCTGGTGGAGATGATATCTGTCAGATTTCTTTATTGTAAAATTCCTTTTTTTCTCCTTTCCATACTTCACTCTTCAGAAGAAAGTCATAAAATGCGCACATTGAAGGTGTGGGAATTATACTTCACCTCTCTGAAGGGGCAGTATCTACAGATCCCCCTAGGATTTTAATCCAGATTTTTATATTTTGAATTTTCTTAAAGCAGGGCTGTAAAGAAGAGATACTCAGTCATACCGATGTTAAACCAGTGCAGGTTACTCCTGACCCCAAGAGAAGAATGAAGATGACAAATGCTAAGTGATGAGGCCTGGAGTGGAACTGGGTTTGGGCTACAAAAGAAGCAGGCTGTGGTCTTCGTTCTTTGGGGAAGCCCACAAAGGCCAGGAGGCCAAGCTTTGTCATCCTCAACAGCAGCTTCCTTATCATCATCATCCTCAGCCCTCCGGATAATAACAAGAGGGTCAGGAATCGGTCAGACTGGCTTCCATTAAAATGTTCACATATTGACCCTATGTTCTGGCAAATATTTTGGGGACAGTGTCAAAGAGGAGAGAAACACAATGGACTTGGAAATATAGGACATGGGCTTCATTCCCTGTCTCCACTTCTTTATTAGCTGAGCAGCTTAGGGCATACTGTTCAAATAATCTGTGTCCTCAAATCATCATTTCTAATGGGATAACAGATAACTTCCCTTACCGAGCCCTCCATGAGTATACCGCATATGTGACAGTACTTGGAAAATTGTAAGCTGTATAATTGTGAGTTGTGGTACTCTTGTTTCTATACAGGGAGTATACACTGAACATTAAATACGTACCAAGCATCATGCTAGCACCAGGCACTAGGCATACATAGAAGAACAGCTTACATTCTTGGCCCTAACTAGTAACAGAAACCGAGAAAGATAAACACAAATTACGACATGATGTGATATACAAAGTGTCATGGAAACATAGAGGAAGGAGTGACTTCCAGCCTAGAGGAATAAAGAGAGACTTCAATGGCTAGGAGACATTTCAATTGTGATTAAAGAATGATTCGAGTTTCCCAGGATCAAAAGGGGGATGAGGGTATTCCAGAGAAAGCACCATGTGCAGAAGCATGGAGATACCATATCATGCAGTCCGATTGAATGGCTCAGTGTAGAGAGAGGGTAGGATGTATACACAGCAGCAGGGTTTTAAGTAGATAAGGTTAACTCAAATTCCTGCCTACCTGTTAATCCAGTGCATCTTTCGTTATGACATGAAGGATCTAAACTCAGAACAGAATGACATTTCTAGCTAGCAGACAGCAAGTCATCTGATAGAAGGCTGGCAGGGGTCATAGAGGACAAATAATCCAATCCCTTACTGCTCAGATCAATCCTGAGGTAGAGGAGGAGAGGTGACACGCCACGGCTAGCCAGCGACTTAATTCCAGGCAACAGCAGCAGGGCCTCTGACATTTCTGCTCAGCTGTTGAGAAGGCTGTTTGCTAACTGATTCCTTCATAAGGAATGGTTGCTTCTAGATTTTTAATTCTAAATAATATTCAGGTGCCTTTAAAACTTGAATTATGTTTTAATGCCGGAGTGGATTTATTCTGATGCTGGCAAATATTGAAAGCAATGGCTTATTTGCCTTCAGTTCCGTGTACTGTCTGAGGAGTGGAGCTGAGGTGCTATCTATCACTTCTAAGCCTTCACTCTTCTGTCTATGAGAGCCTCACCTTTGAGGGGGCACACCATTCAGCCATAAGGACTTGTACTTTGTGATTGTCATCTGCATTGCCATCTTCTCCAATCCCGCCATCATCACAAGCAACTCAGATCCAGAAACTCACTTGCTCCTCAATGTCCTAACGTCAATCCTACTTCACTTTGGCCAGCAGCTCCTCACCACAGTTCAAGTGATGTTGATATTTGGAACTCTTCACTTCCCATTCTTCCACTACTCTTTCTTATTTCCAGTCTGGCCCATCACTCCAGTCATACTCAACATCACACACATGCTTCCGTGCCCGAGTTCATCCAATGAAGCCACACAACGGAGCCTCACATTGAACCAGAGCAGCATCCCCTCCTCTATAAGAAAATAAGGGATTTTGAGTGCCACTGAAAAAATTACACAACTGCATGGATTCGCATCACTATGAAGTCACAACTGGCAGCGTCAGCTGTGTCCCCGTTGCCGCCTGGCCATATTTTTCCTCACTCCCCTATACTCCCAACAGTGTGTCCAAGTTGTCCCTCTCTCTGCACAAGCCCACTACTCTTCTAACCCTTTTCTCCTGCTCATTACATAACCTACACTTCTTTACTGGAAAAAAAAATCAAGGTTGTCTTGTGAGAATCTCAGCTTCTCCTTTTGCCGTCTAAAATCTGATCTTCATTTTCCACATCCGACCTTTCTGTCTCATTTGAAGAGATGACTTTCCCTCTCGTTGACCGCCAGTCTTTCCGCCTTTCCTTTAAACATCAGCCTCTCCTGAAGGACTTTCTTCTCCTTTATCTTAAAACTGTGTACCCCAGAACTTAAAGTATAAGAATAAAAGAAGAAGAAAAGGAAAATAAATATATAAAGTGAAACAAAATTTATTAAGCGCACACACACACACACACACACACACACACACACAAAACCACTGTGTTTTCAGGCTTTTGCAGGTACCTTGAAAATCATCTGCAAGACTTGTTAAAACAGATTTCTGGGCTCCAATCCCAAAGATTCTGATTCAGTGGCTCTCAAATGGGACCTGAGAATTTGCATTTTTAACAAGTTTTCAAGTACAGTGAGTGCTGCTGCTGCTGCTGCTGCTGGTGGTCAGAGAACTAACTGTATGAACTCTTTTAAACCATTTCTTTCTGCTGGGTATGGCCACCCAGCCTGCAGCCACACCAAACAATAAGAGCCACCACTTTTAAACTGCTTGCAATGTGACTGACTATTGGCTATGTGCCTTAGACATACCCCATTTAATTACTACAATAATCCTTGAGGTGTGAGTATTATTCCCATTCTATAGCTGTGGGACCTGAAGTTTCCAGAAGGTTATGGAACTCGTTCAGAAGTAAATAAGCAGCAGCTCTGGAATCTAACGTATGTGAATCCAGGCCTGTGTACACCACAGCCTCTCATGGGGTACGATGCTCTGTCATCTAAAAAATACATGAACCATGAAGTAGCCACAATGTTGGAAGGAATCAGAAGGGAGTCGCGTGACCAAAACTCAGGGAGGAACATTTCAAGAAGGCGGCACAGCTCTTCTTGACAGAGACATCAAGTAAGTTAAGAGCAGAGCAGCAAGGCATCCATTAGAACTTACCGTTAAGATCATCTGCAACCTTTGTGAGGAAGTTTCGAGAGAATAGTGGGAGCAAAACCAAGACTGCAGGTGACGAGGAAATGGATGGAAGGTGAGGGGAGAGCAGCTCTAGTGTGCTTTCCTAAGAAGTTGGAGGGAACACAGAGTTGCAGCTGAGTTTAATACCAGCCCTCCCCCATACTCTTCACCCAGCTAAAAGTGACCACCCACCTGTTGAGAACCCTCCAATTCTTATCACCAGCCCAGATCTCGCTGTTAAGCTCCAAACTCATTTGTCCAACTGCCTAGTGAGCATCTTCAGTGGAATGTCCTCAGCTCAAATGTCCCAAAAATAATGGATCATCTTGTTCCTTAAACCTTTTATATCCTCACTCCACCACGTGAACTGAACCATGACCCTTTGAGCAAGTGACACCTGAAACAGAGGCATTCCCTTGGGTGATTTCCTCCCACACACTCACCTTTGACCAGCCCCAAGTGCAATGGGGTCCACTTCTTAAACCTTCTCCTGATCTTCCCCTCCTGTCCATTAGTACTTCTGATGGCTTAGTTCAGGCCCTGCACAGCTGACTCATTCCCCATCCACTGTACCTGTTGATTTTCTTGTCTTTCCTTTTCATGAACTGTCAGCTCCAGGAGAGCAGAGGCCATGTAGCTGGTGTCTAAGCATAGTGTCAGGTACATAGTGTACCTGTTCAACCAGTGTGTCTCCTAACAGGTCCTATCAGGACCTCCACTCTAAAAACCATCTTGGTAACATTTAACCAGCCTCGCTTATATGTAAAGAGGCATGCAGGGCATGGTTTAGGCACTATTAGAATTCACTGAAGCCAGTGGCAGGTAGAAATAAAATGGACAGTTCTTCATTCCTGTCTTCAGGGACACTCTGTCTGCCTGCATTTTCCAGGACAGGGGATCCAGCCATTGCATCAGGCAAAGGTCTTCTATGGATTGGGAGGTGACTGAAGCCAAATGCCTCTGGTGAGAGACAACACCACGAAGAACTGTGGATGGAGAGGGTTGGCAGGGCCAGGATGGGGTTTCTGAGGGCAGTCGCTTGGGGGAGACTGTTTCCAAGAATGACTTTGTTAAACCTGGGTTGGTTAAATTGCATTACAGATAGGTGCTGGTCCCAGACAAAAGGACTCATGGCAGAGTGAGATTTAGAGATTGACTTGGTGGGGGGTGGGGGTGGTGGTGGAAGACTAAAGCCTAGGTTCAACTGTATCTGAGAAAGAGTCAAATAGCAGTGGTTTCTTCCAAAGTCCTCATCAAGAACACAAGCTCCTAAAGTTGATCAAGCACCACTTGGGAGATTCCTGTGCTGGGTGCCTCCATGACACACTGCGATTTGATATGGCTGGCTTGAGGAGACATGAACATGTGGGGGGCTTAGAGGAGGAAGGGTTGAGAAACAGTGAAACCCCAGAAAGAGAGGAACAATGTAGAAAAGTGCAATATATTTTTCCATTTTAGTTTTGGTTTCTTATGCTTTTTTGAGACAGGGTCTTCCTCTGTCACCCAGGTTGGAATACAGTGTACTTTTCCATTTGAGGACCCTTGGTACATTGTCAGAGATGAGAATCAAGGAAAACCTATGGGTTCCTGGGCTCAGGGAGGAGGTGCGAGTGGCCACCTGGTCTCACATGGCTGAAGGTCTCTGGTTAATGATTTTTATGTATTTTTATGACCAGCCCACTGTGTGCATCAGTTGCTCTGGGTGTGGGGGATTCCTCAGTGCAATTTCAAGTGGAGATTGATAATCCTGCCAGTCAATGTCATAAACTCAGCCACTCACAAATGGCACATGTTTGAGGGCAGAGATGGGACTCTGGCTGCTTTCACGAAATAAATACAAGCCATAAACTCAGAGGAGTTATGCTGTTATCTCCTGTCTTGTGACTTCATGCCACATTAGCCGTCCACATATATGTTGAGTGAAACAAAGGAGAAAGAGATAGTGAGGCTCAGGGCCAGCAATCTGTGAAAAGGAATCATAAAGTTACATTTGAGAAAATAATATTCTCTGCTCGTTTGTTTTTTTCTCTCTCTCCTCATCCCCCTCTTCTTCTTCCTTGCTGGAACTGGGCATCTCACCATGTCCTGGGAATACTGTAGTGTGGTCTAGTCTGGCAGCTGCCGGGGTTCAATTCCCAGCTTGCACACTTATTGACTGTGTGACTTCAGGCATCCTACTAACTTCTCTACACCTCCATTTTCCATAACAAAGAGATTGAAAACAGTGCCAACAGTACAGGATTGCTGCTGTGGGGATGAAATGAGGTAATCCAAGGAATAGGCATAGAACTGTGTCTGGTTCATGGTTAGAACCCAATACTTGTTACCTAATGTCATCATCATCATCTACATCATCATTATCATCATCAATAATCATATCATCACCATCACCAGCATCATCATCAATATCACCATATCAACATCATCATCATCATCATCAATATCATATCATCATCATCGATATCATCAATATCATCATATCATCAAAATCAACATCATCATCATCACCATCACCAACATCATCATCATCAATATCATCACATCATCAATATCATCACATCATCAGAATCAACATCATCATCAACGTCACCCTCAACATCATCAATATCACCATCATCATCATCATCACCATCACCAACATCATCATCATCAATATCATCACATCATCAATATCATCACATCATCGGAATCAACATCATCATCGTCACCCTCAACATCATCAACATCACCATCATCATCATATCACCAACATCACCATCACCAAGATCGTCATCATATCATCATCACCATCATCAACATTATCATCATATCATCAAAATCAACATCATCATCACCATCATCAACATCATCATCATGAGATTGCTGCTGTGGAGATGAAATGAGGTAATCCACGGAATATGCATAGAACTGTGTCAGGCACATGGTTAGAACCCAATACTTGTTACCTAATATCATCATCATCTACATCATCATTATCATTGTCATCATCATCATAATCATATCATCAAAATCAACATCATCATCAACGTCATCATCATCACCATCGTCATCATATCATCAACATCACCATCGCCATCATCATCGATATCATTATATCATCAGAATCAACATCATCATCATCAACGTAAGCAGCATCACCGTCATCACCATATCATCAACATCACCATCACCAACATCATCATCATCATCAATATCATATCATCAAAATCAATATCACCACCATCATCATATCATCAACATCACCATCACCAACATCATCATCATCAATATCATCATATCATCAAAATCAGCATCATCATCATCATCATCATCGTCATCAACATCATCATCATTAAAATCGTCATCATCGTTGCTTTATCCACCAGGAACCCCGTGATCCTAACTGACAAGGAAACCCAGTTCATTATGGGCAATGTTTTCTACAGCACAAAGAGAGAGGGGCTGCTCTTCTTGGCCTAAAGTCACAAAACTGCCTTGTGTGACCTCATTCTACCACCTGGTCCCACATTCCCCTCAGGCTCAAGCTGCTCAATGCTCTCTCTGCTGGGTGGGCTTTCAAGGCCTCTCACAAACGGCACCTACTATAGCAGCAGAGGTTCCCCCTACCAACTTCATCATCTTCTTTCTCTCTTTAGTTCTCCCTCTTAAAATACTTGCTCCTCCAGGAAGCTTTCATGGCCTGACCAGAGGAATGAGGCCAGTATTTGAGTGCATATCCCTCACTTCATTGAGCCTTAATCTTGCACAGCTTCTGTTACCACAATGTGAGTCTGCAGAATGGCCCAAGCACACACAGGCTCTCTGGAGTTGAGCCTCCAGGTCCCACCCATCAGCCCTGTAGACTCACCCATGACTGACCCTCGATGCCTTCCAGCACTAGAGAAAGACTTTAGGGTCAGGGCCTCAGTCTAGAAGGGGAATCTTGGCAAAGAGGCATGAGGCTGTCATGTGGCGCAGCACCTAATTCTACAGGCATGCCTAAAGCCCAGGACAGAACGCAGTGTAATTTGTGGCTAAAATGGAAAACATTCTCTGTTCCTCCCACTGCTTGGTTTTCCTAGCAGACACAGAAAAACACTCTGGCTCCCTCTCTCCCCTCCTGGGGTCCAGCTCACTTACTCTGCTCCTTCTGGCTCCCCAGAGAGCTTGTGGCTCCACTTTTCTGTTTCTCAGCTGGCCGCCTTGTCCTCCCTGGGTTCCAGTAGTGGGCTGAGCTTCTCTGCGGCCATTCCCTAAATCCCAGCTGTTCTGCTGTGTGCCCTGCCTTGATTGAGATTGGAGACGCCCCTTCCCAGTCACTCTCAAGGGAGGCCCTTCTATTTTGTGATAGTGGTACAGTGAGTCTTTGCTGGATTGCTCCTAATGAGGTGAGAATGCCCGAGGCACGCAAGTCCACATCCCTCTTGGAGCCTTCTTGTCTGCAGAAAGGGGAGGCTGGCCTAAAGCTATCAGCAACTTCCATTAGTACTGCAGAAGGTCCCTGACTTACTGATGGTTGAACTTACAATTTTTCAACTTTACAGCAGGTTTATCAGGCCATTAAATGCATTTTCTACTTACAATATCTCTGGCTTATGACGGGTTTATCCATCATAACCCCCCGTAAGTCAAGGAACATCTCAACATATGAATCCTTGATATTACAGCCTTGTCTACACCATCACACGAACATCTTAAGCCAAATGACTATGAACTTTTGAATCTAAATGCTGTGCTGTGGCTTCCCATGCTTACCATGATCTGGGCTCTGATTCCTCTCCAGCTTCATCTCCTGCCATGCAATCTTTTGTGTACTCCATCTCAGCCACACTGGCTTCCTTCCTGTTCCTAGGACAGGCCAAGTCGGTTTCCATAGCAAAACCTTAGCATGACTCCTCTCCTGTCTCTCCACCCAGCTGCACCCTCAGCTCAGCCTTCAGTTCTTGATTCCAGCATCACTCCCACGGTGAGAACCTTCCCATGCCCCTTGCCCATCCCTGGTCCTTGTTATTCTTTACCACAGCACTTATCGCTACCCAGAGTCTCCCTGTTTATTTATTCACCTTCCATCTGGCTTATTAAAGAAAATATCAGTGCCATACAGGCAGGGAACTCCAAGTCTCATTCAACATGGATCCAGCACTTGGGTCACACCGGTCACAGAATTCTTTTGCATGAATTGCTCAGAGAGTGGATATCAGTTTAAAAACAATAGCCATGGTCATTTTGGTGGTGCTCCACACTCTTAATATTGGGAATGAGTATTAGTTGTTGGGTCGGTCAAATCTAGCTTTGCCTAGGAAGAACCCCACCAAGCAATTTTGTGCCACTGCTTCAGGTTACACACCAGTGCCAATCTCTCATGGATCTGAGGAAAACCAAAGGGAAAAACGTAAGAGGTTCATAGCAACCTCTCAACACTTTAAGAAAAATAGTCCATGCATGCCCCACAGACTTTAAAAGCAGTTTTTCTCATACGCATTGTAGCAAGAAGTATAAGTGACACTCAGCAATGACCTGATCTTTCCTCCCGCCTCTAGCGAGCCGGCCATGAGCCTCCTGTGCTGATCATAAGGACCTCTACAATAGCAATCCTGCAGCCACATTTAGCCCCTCTGCCTAGTGCTTCCTGTCCCTTTAGGTCACATAGAATTTCTTAGTCTGATCTGCAGGTCTGCAGCTTAACTAGGGTCCTTTTCTTCATGTTCTAGCCCACAGGCTGGAGAACGAACCTCTTGAGCATTTGTTTAGACTTAAAGTTCTTTGTCAAATCTCCTCTTATTCTTATTTTCTTCAGGCTCAGTACTCCTAGTTCCTACCATTAGTTTTCCTACTAAATAAACATGGAAGGAAATCAGCATCCTTTGCCTCTGTCTGTATCGACTCCCTTCTGTGCCTTGATGGAGCTCTAAGGGGTTCCCACAGCTTACCGTGCTAGGGGTGGGTGGGGACTTGAAAATAAGACCTTCAGCCAAGGAGAATGAAAAGAGGAGAGCTGGGACTTGGCACCCAGTGAGGCTCAGGTCATGGGGAAGACAGGCCACCATGGTCACAGGCAGAGGCTGGGATGGGACCTGAGGGTGATACCACTGGGTCCCACATCAGCTAATCCTTGGAATCACATGGAGGGGGGCGGTAAAAATACACTGATTCCTGGCCCTGCCCTGGATCTTCCAACTCAGAACCTGGAGGAGGGCCAGGAGTCTGTTTTTGAAAATCCTCCATGGGCAATGCTGGGAAATGCTGTTCTTTAACTCCCCCTTCCTCGCTGTGTTTGCTCCAGGGCCTGCACTCCTGTGGCTTGTTCCTCTGTGAACAGATCCTCTGAGAGGAGCTCACAGGTGGAAACCAGCTTGGAGACAATTCCCTCATGCTCGGTGTCAACACAGAATCCGCCATGTCATCTGTCGGGCAGTCCCGCCAACTTGCCAACTGACTCCCATGGCACCCCCCTTCTCCCCCACCCGCAAGGTGATTACAGGACGAGGGCAGATGCTGATTACACTCAGTCCAGGGATGAACTTCAGACCCACTGCATGCTCTCAGTAGCTCACTGAGTAAGAAGGGCAAGAACTGAAGGTGGGCGTGCCACCTGGCCAGCAGCCAAAGCTTGTTTTGATTTTCTAAGCATCCGCTTGACACAACAGAGAAGACCTAGACCTCTACAGTTACCTTGCATTTTGTGAATTTATCAGGTTTTAAAATTCCTCACTACACACAAAGCACTTTAATAAGTACCTTCGATCCTACACCTTAAGAGGTGGTGGTTGTCCTCCACTCAAAGCAGAGGTACCAGGCTTCTCAGTAAAAAAAAAAAAAAAAAAAATGACATTTTTATTTAAAGATTATGACCTTTGAAATCGATTTCACATGCATAATAATGAGTCTTGCCAACATCCACATGTTCTGGTCAGAAAAGTAAAGGAACATTGTTCATTGTTTTGTTAACAACATCAATCAGTTCTAACCTCAACCCATGGATAGTAATCTCTCTTATGCCAGGGTAGACAGCATACATCTAAAATAGTGTTTGTTTTTAACTAGAATGGCAGAAGAAAAACATTTTCAGGAACTTGCAGCAACAGTAAACTGGCCAAAAAAAAAAAAAAAAAAAAAAAAAAAAAA
>NW_022437026.1:6962550-6983585 GCF_009761245.1 Sapajus apella
AAAAAAAAAAAAAAAAAAAAAAAAAAACACTGCAATTAGCCTTCATCGTGGTATTTGATAACACTGAATTCCCCTAGCATGCAATGTTGGTTGGTTTGGTTTCAGATTTTGTTAACTAATGGAGAATGGCGGTTAGCTCTTCTTTTTTATGAACAATGAGGGGCCAGAACAAATGGGATGGGACCCCAGAAAAGGCAAATTAAGTAAGACACGGGGAAGCACTTCCTAGATCTCCTCCAAACCTGGGAACACCCCGAGGGATGAGTTCTTCATTATGTTTCAGAGGAACAGGATCATTTCCAAAGGCGGGCCCTGGCACTGCCTGCAGACACACTCAGAGCCACTATAACAAATACTGCTCAGTAACCAGTTCTGAAATGAGTAAGTGAAATGACCCATAAGAAAGATCCCTCCTTAGGCCGGGCGCAGTGGCTCACGCCTATAATCCCAGCACTTTGGGAGGCCGAGGCGGGTGGATCATGAGGTCAAGAGATCGAGACCATCCTGGTCAACATGGTGAAACCCCATCTCTACTAAAAATACAAAACATTAGCTGGGCATGGTGGCACGTGCCTGTAATCCCAGCTACTCAGGAGGCTGAGGCAGGAGAATTGCCTGAACCCAGGAGGCGGAGGTTGCGGTGAGCCAAGATCGCGCCATTGCACTCCAGCCTGGGTAACAAGAGCAAAACTCCGTCTCAAAAAAAAAAAAAGAAAGATCCCTCCTTTCTGTGTGGCCTGCGGGCAAGGAGACACCACACCCCACACACACCTGCCTCTTCCTTGGGCCCAGTGCTCTCCATGTTCAGGAGTCTGTCCTATCCTGCTAGACTGAGGGTATCCTGGACAGAACCACAACTCAGTGGCAGAAGGAAGTCTGTGTCCTTGGCATGAGAGGCTTCAGCTGGGCATGGGCCTCAACTCAATAAACCCTGGTGTAGAGGAAAATTGGAGCTAAAGAGTGGAAGAAAAAGCCATTAAAGGAAGGAAATGAAGCAGAGAGGGAAAGGTTGTACTGTGGGTGATTGAGCAGGTGGAGTCTCTACCCAGCTTTCTCCTTTCTCACTATCATCCACAAAGTCCAAGACTAGGCCCTGTGCACATGGGACTACTGAATATGGCAGTACCTGCAGGTGTTAGCATGGGAGAGCAGACTGAATGAAGTCCACAAATCCAACTAAGACTCAGCTTCTGCACATCATCACCCACCCACCATCCCATGTGGTGAAGCAGGGAAGCACCTGGGACCTGAGTCCAGGTCCATGAAATGCTGAAACGCTCAGTCCATATCCTGAAATGCTGACTGCGGGAACCACTGCACTGCTAGGGCTCCCAGAACTCATCTCATCCTATTCCAGACGCCAGCCCTGTCGTCAGCCCCCTCCAGTTCCTTAGTGAGTGCTGAGTACCTACAGAGGAATTTGTTTTGACCCTCAAGAGGTGTTAAGATACACTGAAAGTCTGGTCAGGTCAGGCCTCTCAGGTGCCATGGGTGCAGTGGCCCTACCTGCCTAAACAGCTGAGAAGAATCATTTTACAATGATTTTATAAGCATGAAGGCTTATATTCCAGGAACTGAGCTGCGATCTTTGTGGTCCAGGATGCTTGGTGTCCTGAGAGAGACAGATGGGTAATGAAACAGTTACAGTGCAGTGGAGTCGTCATTGTGATGTAGCCATGGCCAGGATATGATGGAAGCATGGTGGAAGAGCTTCTACCTTTTCTGTCTTTGGAAAAGATTCAGGAAAATGCATGCATGAGTGCTTACATGTACTTGTGCACATATGTGCACTACATGCATGTGCATACACACAAACTCATGCTTGGTGGTCTGGGTATGCCCTAGAACAAAGACTCTCTCTAGCTAAGGTAGTGGGCCAAGATTAATCATTCCATCCATCTATCTACCCATCCATCCTTCCATCTATCCACCCACCCATCTACCCATCCATCAGACATTCATCCATCCACCCATTCATATACCCATCCAACCATCCATCGATCCAACCATCCATCCATCCATCCATCCATCCATCCATCCACACATGCATCCATTCCTTATGTGCTTGCTATTTTACAGGCTCTTTTTAGGATTCTCTACATATCTGATTTCATTTATTCCTCTCAATAACTTTATGAGATAGGAATTATTAGTCTCATACATAAGAAAATTAAGACCCAAGAAGGTTGGTTGCTTGACCAGGGTTACACTAGTACACTAGTAAACAGCTCAACCAGGCTTCTCATCCAGATCTGA
The DNA here is from genome assembly GCF_009761245.1 of Sapajus apella. Taxonomy (NCBI): domain Eukaryota; kingdom Metazoa; phylum Chordata; class Mammalia; order Primates; family Cebidae; genus Sapajus; species Sapajus apella. The sequence goes on from NW_022437026.1 coordinate 6,964,807, forward strand.
ATAATTCCAATCATATGTTCTTTTAATCTCTTCTGAATTCCTGATACCATGTTCAGAGGAATTTGTTTTGACCCTCAAAAGGGTCTGTTCTTCCCCATACTGAAAAACAGAAAACTGGATTTTCCAGATACTAACAGATATTCAATACACATAACCTCTCTCTCTCTCCTTTAGGAAATTTAAAGGGCCAGTTCATATTAAAGGCCCTGAGAAACCCTATACTATTTTCATTTTAATCCAGCATTCACTGATCATGATCATCATTATTTGATCATGAAACATTTTGGTTGCAAAATACCCAGTTCCATGACAGCTGGAAAAGAGTTGCTTTACCCCCTCACCTGACCTAAGAACAGAACAATGACTTCTGTCGCTCAGCAAGGTCTTTATTTTTTCTTCAGGCAGCAATTAATGATTGGACCTTAAACCATTAACCCAACCTTGCATCTCCATGACATTCTTCTTCCAAATGCCCTTCAGCTCCGTTCCTTCCCTGAACTGCAGGATGTCTCTGCAAAGCACAGAGGGGGCAAGGGCTGCTGGACCTCCAAGAAGTGATGGATTTGCTCTTCAAGGTGGCCCCTTAGGAGATGGCTGCTGCCCACTATGGGTCTCATCACTGCGACCTTCTCATCCTGTCTCCTGGCTCTGAGTCTCAAATGCTTGCTGGTTCAGGGCAAGGACCCACCCTCATGGTATTCTAGATGCATGCCATCTACTTCCGACTCTGCCGCTGGGGGTCAAGACTAGGCCTTGCTTCTATGCTTCATCTCCCAGCTCCCAGCTTCTGCCTCAGTGAGGAATCCATCTGTACTTATTTCTCTAGATTCTTTTCCTCCCTCTTATAGTTCTTTCTAAAAATAGACACGGACTGGCATAACCAACCAATGAGCACTCCTGTGCCCTGAGGGATTTTATTTGTTGCCCCAGAAAGAGAAACTGCCTCTCCCTATCTGGAGCCTGGAACCAGGAGCCAGTGGTGACACGGTAGAGCCTTTACCTGAAGGAGCCTCTCCACCCTGCAGCCTGCCCCACATTCTGGTCCTGCCATCCCCTACCCTGGTCCCGCCACCACCCCCATCCCCATCCCCACCCAGGGAGTCATCACATCATCTCTTTGCACTCCAGGCCCTGACTCACTGCATGGTTGAGGAGTGACAGCCAGGGAATCTGCAGCCTCAGCTGATCCAGTCAGGCTTCCTATTCTGTGCCACAGGCTGCAGAGCCTCCCCCCTGCCATGTCACTGGCTGGGGGATTCTTTCCAATGAGCTCAAGTCATAACAAATGCTTAACACACAGAAGTGGCTGGAGTCGGCCTCCAGAACACGCACAGGGCAACCCTTTACTTAGTGAACAAAATGCACAGCTTAATGTAAGAGTTCGTCCTCTCCTTGGTCTCACCATCATCACCCAACTGCAGGCCCTGGGCAAAGGGTAACCAGGGCTGTCTGGAATCCTGCACATGCCAGGTCAGAATTTATGGATGTTGCATTAGCTTTTGATGGTTTGATAGAGAAACAGAATAGCGAAGGTTGAGGCTGGGAAAGAAAAGGGAAATCTACCTCACTGAAAAGCGTAGGCAACCTGGAAAAAGCTACCAGGGCAACAAATGCATAATAGAAATGAAGAGACTCTTTCTCTCTTTTCCACTCATCTTTATTCATCATGCAGTTGAGAAATATTGATGGTAGGGAAGGAAAGAAGACAGGAGAGATGGAACAAAAGCCCAACTTCTGCCCTTCCCAAAGGGGGCCGTTCTTGTGTCCTCTTTCGCCCGTTGTTTGGTCTGGGGAGGAGAACATTGAGCAGGTACCCAGGACTGCCTGAGTCAGGGTTCACCATCACCTCTGGTTAACAGGCACTTGTGAAATGCACAGCAGACCTGAGCTCTGCCATTATTTACTTGCTGTGTGACTTTTCATGACCCAGAAGGAAAAAAAAAATTGTTTAAGCTCCTTCTTACCAAATTTTACCTTGAAAAAGTAAAACGGTTTTCAGAACTATGCTCATTACTCATTCCACCCCTTTCTTCCCCACGGTCTTTAAAAGCTGGCCACTTAGATCTTCTCAGATGAAGACTCTTTGGTGTCTGTGGGGCAAAGAGTTAACCTGAACCAAAAGAGCAGCTTTGCAGCAACTGGCCCCTGCCCTCAGCTTCTGGGAAGTGATCTCCAGGACGATGGAATGCCCTGCCTGATGGGAATGTCTCTGTTTGCCTTGGGGCTTTGGCCACCGGGCAATCTAACAAGATCTATGAAGGGGGTTTTGAGCCATGTTGTATCAGGTCTACCCCCAGAAAGGCTGGTGACTGAAGGTCAGCCATGCAGGTGGAATGTGATCAAGCCACAGTAAGAACTCTGGACATAAGGCTTGGATGAGTGTCCCTGGCTGACAATATTCTGCACATACTGTCATATGGCAATGCTGAGAAAGTAACACTGTCCTGGCTCGATGGGAGGAAGACATCTGGAAGCTCTGTGTTTGCTGCTTTCTGTGACCCTACCCTATGCATTTCTTCCTTTGGCTGAAAAAGAGACCTGCATCTCTTCCCTGTAATAAACCATAACCTTAAGTACAACAGACTTCAGTGAGTTCTATGAGTCCTTCTAGCAAATTATCAGGATCCCTGAATTTGCAACTGTTGTCAGAAGTGTAGATCAAGTTCCCAAACTTCACAGTTCATTAGCTCTTTACAGTTGGCCTAAATTTTCACAGTGTTAACACTGACGAATAGATAAATAGATGGCACCTCTCCTGGTGTGGCCATTCTTAATCTAGTCATCTGGTACATTGACCTAAGAAAGACCCCTAGTTCATGAAAAGATTAAACCTAACGGTCAGCTTCTAGGATTGTATAAGTGTGAGTACAAATTGCCATGGATTCAGGGTCACAATTTTTGGAAGTATTAGTAGTTCTTTTTTAAAAATATTGATTTTTATTTCAAGTTCCAGGGTACATGTGAAGCATGTGCAGGTTTGTTACATGGGTAAATGTGTGCCATCGTGTTTTGCTGCACCTATCAACCCAACACCTAGGTGTTAAGCCCAGCATCCATTAGGTATTTTTCCTAATGCTCTCCCTACGCCCTTCTGCCTCCCAACAGGCCCCAGTGTGTGTTGTTCCCCTCCCTGTGTCCATGCATTCTCATTTGTTAGCTCCCACTTATAAGGGAGAATACGTGGTGTTTGGTTTTCTGTTCCTATGTTAGTTTGCTGAGGATAATGGCTTCCAATTCTATTCATGTCCCTGCAAAGAACATAATCTCATTCCTTTCTATGGCTGCATAGTATTCCATGGCATATATGTACCACATTTTCTTTATCCAGTCTATCATTGACGGGCATTTGGGTTGATTCTATGTCTTTGCTATTGTGAATAGTGCTGCAATGAATGTACATGTGTATGTATCTTTATATAGAATGATTTATATTCCTTTGGGTATATACCCAGTAATGGGATTGCTGGGTCAAATGGTATTTCTGGTTCTAGATCTCTGAGGAATCACCACACCATCTTTCACAACGGTTGAACTAATTTACATTCTGACCAATGGCGTAAAGCATTCCTTTTTCTCTGGAACCTCACCAGCATCTGTTGTTTTTTGACTTTTTAATAGTAGCCATTCTGACTGGCATGAGATAGTATCTCACTGTGGTTTTTGATTTGCGTTTCTCTAATGATCAGTGATGTTGAGCTTTTATTCATATGTTTGTTGACTGCATGAATGTCTTCTTTTGTGAAGGGTCTGTTCCTGTCCTTTGCCCGCTTTTTAATGGGTGCTTTTTTTTTTGTAAATTTGTTTAAGCTCTTTGTAGATTCTGGATAGCAACTTTTATCAGCTGGATAAGTTGCAAAAGTTTTCTCCCACTCTGTGGGTTGCCTGTTCACTCTGATGATAGTTTCTTATGCTGTGCAGAAGATCTTTAGATTAATTAGATCTTGTCAATTTTTGCTTTTGTTGAAATCGCTTTTGGCAATTTTGTTATGAATGTTTGCCCATGCCTATGTCCTGAATGGTACTGCCTAGATTTTCTTCTATGGTTTTATAGTTTTGGGGTTTACATTTAAGTATTTAATCCATCTTGAGTTAATTTTGTATAAGGTGTAAGAAAGGGATCCAGTTTCAGTTTTCTGAATATGGCTGGCGAGATCTCCCAGCACCATTTGTTAACTAGGGAATCCTTTCCCCATTGCTTGTTTTTGTCAGGTTTGTTGAAGATCAGATGGTTGTAGATATGTGGTCTTGTTTCTGAGTACTATATCCTGTTCCATTGGTCTATGTGCCTTTTTTGTACCATTACCATGGTGTTTTGGTTACCGTAGCCTCATAGTATAGTTTGAAGTTGGGTAGCGTGATGCTTCCAGCTTTGTTCTTTTTGCTTAGGATTGTCTTGGTCATATAAGCTCTTTTTTAGTACCATAAGAATTTTAAAACAGCTTCCTCTAATTCTGTGAAGAACCTCAATGGTAGCTTAATTGGAATAGCATTGAGTCTACAAATTACTTTGGGTCGTTTTCACAATATTGGTTGTTCCTATCCATGAGAATGGAATGTTTTTCTGTTTGTTTTTGTCCTCTCTGATTTCCTTGAGCTGTGGTTTGTGGTCATCCTTGAAGAGGTCCTTCACTTCCCTTTGTTAACTGTATTCCTAGGTATTTTATTATCTTTGTAGAAATTATGAATGGGAATTCTTTCATGATTTGGCTCTCTGCTTGTCTGTTGTTAGTGTATAGGAATGCTTGTGACTTTTGCACCTTGATTTTGTATCCTGAGACTTCTGAAGTTGCTTATCAGCTTAAGAAGCTTTTGGGCTGAGATGATGGGGTTTTCTAGATATAGGATCATGTCATCAGAAAACAAAGACTATTGACGTCCTCTCTTCCAATTTGAATAACTTTATTTCTTTCTCTTGCCTGACTGTCCTAGTCAGAACTTCCAATACTATGTTGAATAGGAGTGGTGAGAGAAGGTATCCTTGTCTTGTGTTGGTTTTCAAGGGGAATGCCTCCAGCTTTTGCCCATTCAGGAGAATATTGCCTGTGGGTTTGTCATAAATGGCTGGACGTATTGATAATTCTTAATGAAGACAGAAGCCAGGAATTAAACAACTTCCTCCATGCACCCTCAGTACTTGGTTCATGCTGTTGCCATTATGCTTATCACTCTCCACTCTATTTCATGTGACTCAGTGCATATGACTATGAGCTCCCTGACAGCAGAGATCTTACTCATCTTAAGCTCTGACAATCAGAGCAGAAAGTAACCCATTAAGTGGCTGATGAATTGCTGATCCTTTGAAGACATCAGCAGTTGTGTCCATGAATACATGGTTATTACAACCCCATAACCAGGTTGTCTTTAAACTGTGAGTCCACATAAAACTTTACAAGTCTCCTGTTCCTCTCTAAGAAGATATCCAAAAGGAAAAATCAACACAGAGGCAGCAAGCATAAAGCCAAGCGTGTAAGTGTGGGAATTGAGAGCCATAGATCTAGGATAGTACCATATTCCTATATGGCTGCATGACCTTAGGCAAGTCACTTGACCCACGACTAAGTCTTCTCATCTATAAGGCAGTGAGAAATATTGTACCCTCTGGCCATGCTACAGGAGGTAATAATTATAAAGCATATACTATTATAAAGTTCAAATTCCACAAACATTTTCTAAGCATCTGTTATGTGTTAGATACTCTGGAGGGCATTTCCATGCCATTGTTTCATCCTATGAAGTCCTCATATTCTGAGATTGAGGGGTAATGATGGGAATGGGCTGGGGGGAAAGTAGAGGTGACATAAAACTGGGAGCTGATCATTACTGAAGTTGGATGGGAGAACATGAAAGTATGAAAGTTCACTATACTGTTTTACCTATTATTTCACATTTTTGAAATGTTCCACATGTATTTGTTTTCAATTTATTTATTTTAGAGATGGGATCTCACTCTATTGCCCAGGCTGGAGTACAGTGGCACAATCATAGCTCACTGCAGCCTTGAACTTCTGGACTCAATTGTTCTTCCCACAACAGCCTCCCAAGTAGTTGGAACTAGAGGCTGTTACCACCATTCCTGGGTAATTTTTTTTTAAATTTTTATAGAAAGAAGATCTCTTTATGTTGCCCATGCTGGTCTCAAACTCCTGAACTCAAGTGATCCTCCTGCCTCAGCCTCCCAAATCACTGTGATTACAGGTGTGAGCCACCATGCCTGGCCAAAACGTGTATTTTAAACAATTCTTTCGACAACTACATGAGGTGGATCTCCATGGTCTCACTTTACCCATGGAAAATCAAGGCTCAAAGCGACAGAAGCTTGAGGTTTCCACAGAATGATAGAGGCAGAGTCATGTTTAGAGCCCAGGTTCCCTACCTCCATGCAAATTCACACTTGCAAGCTTCCCAGATTGTGATGCATGGCTGGTACCTGCCCTCTCAGAAGCACACTTGCCCTCAGAAAGGGGCTCCTCAAGGTGGAGGTTTGTATCTACGAGACGTAGACCACTGTAAGCAATGAGGGGAAACAGCTCTCCACCTTCCTTTCCAGTGCTGGGACCTCTTTCTAGGTGTCATTATGAAAAATTCAAGAAATATGGGGGTTCTTCAAAGTCACTATCATCATCTGTGAACATCTGCTGAGTCGCCAAGGCACTGGACAGGCATTGCTGAAGGATGCAAAGGTATACATAGCACACAGGGCTTCCGTCAGCAACTTCCTCCAACCCATTCATGATAACTATTTTTAAATGCATAAACGAACTTTGCAGAGACAAAAAGATCACTGCAACAGTCTTGGTCCTCCAAACGAATTGCTCTAGAGTGGAGAGAAAGAGAGATTTTCCCATCACTTCTGCAAAGGAAGGATCTGTGTGCGTGTGTGTGTGTGTGTGTGTGTGTGTGTGTGTGTGTGTGTTGTGCATCTCAGGGCAGATGGGGAAGATGGAGCGATGGAGCCGAGCACAGAGAGAGCTATGCTTTTCTAAGGCCACCCTAGGAACATGCCCATATGCAGCTCTGGGGCTGGCTGCAGCTTGCATTTGTTTGGAACTTCAACCCTGGGATGTATACAATTCTCCCCAAATAACCCCTTGGAGGGAAAAATAACAAAGTGCAAATGACAGTACTTGAAAACCCAGGGACATACTCAGCCATTTTCTTCATGATGACTATATTTTGCCAAAGTCTGTGTCCTGGAAGTCTCTTCCCATCCATTAAGGTAGTCACCCAATGGATTGCTTTCTCTTCCCATGTGTTAACTTTTCCTTGAGATCTTGCAGCAACACATTGCTCGGCCAAACCAGAATACATCAGGGAGCTTGGAAAATATGGCCCAGTCACCTCTACAACCTCAGAAATTCCCTCTGGTGCCTGTGGTGTGACATGCCACAGCCACATAGCATTGCACGTGGTGATCCCCAGGCTCTCATCCTGCTGGGGGCTGGGAAGGACAGCGTAAAGATTTCATCCAGATTTCTACCTTAAGCTCTGTCTTGGTCTGTAAGTCAATTAACTCTTCAAACCTCGATTCCCCACAGCACTGCCAAGGTTTATCAAAGAGCAAAGAGATAATCAGCAGAGCAAAAGCTAAGCCCAAAGCTATGGCCCTTACCCTCCAATCCAGGGAAATGTAAAAATATATCAACTTTAAGGTCCTGGAAAAAAAAGTCAAAACCAAGCTCTATAATTGTGGTCTGTTTACAAGGCATGCTGAGTTGTTGGTGCATTCTCATGGAGCCAGGGACTATGTTAATGGTAACAGACGCCTTCATGTTCTGCAGTCTGTGCCCTTCTGAACATTCTTGGTTTAAAAAGCAGAGTCCTTAGATTGGAGAATCAAGTTCACAAATGCTTCCTTCAGTTCACTTTCCTTCAGGTTGAGTTTGGACCCAGCGTGGACCCGTGGAGGTCAGCTACCTGGTTTAAGGGAGTCTGCTCAACGCCGGGTGCGGTGGCTCACGCCTGTAATCCCAGCACTTTGGGAGGCTGAGGCAGGAGGATCACCTAAGGTCAGGAGTTCAAGACCAGCCTGGCCAACATGGTGAAACCCTGTCTCTACTACAGATACAAAAATTAGCCAGGCGTGGTGGTGCGCGCTTGTAGTACCAGCTATTTGGGAGGCTGAGGCAGGAGAATCGTTTGAACCCAGGAGGCGGAGGTTGCAGTGAGCCGAGATTGTGCCATTGCTCTCCAGCCTGGATGATACAGCGAGACCCTGTCTCAAAAAAAAAGGGAGTCAGTATCTGTGTGTGTGTGTGTGTGTGTGTGTGTGTGTGCATGTGTGTATGCATATGTGTATGTGTGCATGTCTCTGAATATGCACACATATTTTCAAGAATAAGGAAGTAGAGAAAGCAGAAAAGATCTACTACACTGAAAATCTCTGCCCAGTGACCCAGCACCGAGGAATATCATCCATCCCAGGCAAGAGTCTAGAAATGACCAATTTAAAGATCGTTTGGGAGCACATAGAAAAAAAAAAAAAAACTAATGATTAGGAAGAGCCAACATTGGTATTACAGAACAGGTAATGCCAACGTAACTTTCTTTTTCTTTGGAAGTTCTACATATATTATGTCTGGATTTCAGGAAGTCTGTCCCATGAATTAAATTTTCAACAAAACCCAATATATCCATGGGGAGGCGTCTTCCTCCCATCTCTGTCTCCATCTGCCCAGGTCTCCTACCTCTCCACTCCCCATAGGTAATCATGATTATTAATTTATTCAATAAGTTTGCAGGATGTCTTTATGAACATGGAAGCAAATACAAACATGTGTGCATGTTTATTCTTACTTTCTTCCTTTTTTATGCAAAAGGGGCACACTGAACCCCTTGCTCATCAAGGCTTTTGTGGAGGGCTCATGCTAGTTTTGTGGACAAAACTAGGGAGTCTAGATGACACCATGCAATAACAGACATGTGGCTAAGTCAGTGAAGAACCAGAAGTGGAATCTAGCCTGCTGACTTTTTGTCCTGGGTCCTTCCCACTTCATGGCCTTGTCTCCCGGATCTGTGTTTACCCACACAAGGGAGTACTTAAGAAGCACTGGCAGGCTTCTGGGAAGCAGTTTGTCCTTGTAAGTGGTTTAAAACCTCCCCTTGGCAATCATGCATACAGCACTCGCTGTTTGATAAACCTTTTTTCTCATAGATCATGGAAAGGTAAACTTTGAGCTCTTTGATCTTTAAGTGACTAAATGGCCTATCTGTACTAAAGCTTTATCTCAGTGCTTGCTTCATGGTAGCCACTTCATAAAATAAACATTAGTTGAATCTGAATGATCACTATATTCCAATTTAATGGTACTTGTATTAAAGAGATTCATCATAAGAGACAGGGAACTGGACCATTTCAGAACCAGCCCCGTCGTGGTTTACTTTGCGATGGTAGCACAGCCCTTCTCAAGCCAGTGGTCACTTCCTATTCTCCTGCCAGAGAAGCAGAAATAACAGCTTTCTTTGTATTCAGTATTAATTTTGGGGATCGCATGGGTCCTCATGGCTACTACCTGCCGGCAATATTCAGTGCGGCCCATGGACAAAGCTCAGCTGAAAGAGCAGGGTGTCAGGGGAGGTCCAGAGACAGGGCAAGGCTTGAAGAAGGAGTGAGAAGTCCTCTCCCAGGGCCGGCTTTTCTGGTTCCTTGAGCCTACCCTCCTCCCCTTTTCAACCCTGAGGCATCGTTGCCAACCAGCAGTTCCTTTGCTCTGAGATCAACTTGATCCCATGGAAGTCATATGCAAAAGACGGTGATCCCATAGAGAAAAAAATATTTATTTAAGATTCCAAAAGTGAAGGAGAATGTCTGGGCATTTGCTGTTTTTTGATGTAGACTATTACCACTCTCCACTGTAGTTAATTTTAAGTTTACAGTAGCCAATAGGCAAAGGAAAGAAGTATAAAATAAAATTGCCATGGGATGGTAACTTCCTACGTTTATCTGCAAGGTGTCCATCTTTTCCTGGCCACCAGAGGCTCTCAGTTCAAGTCCCCAAACAAGGAACTGGGCTCTCATCCTAATTCTTCCTTAGGGAGCCAACACAGTCATTACCTCCACATAAACATGTCAACCCTCCCCATGCACAACCCTGCGAAATCTCTCCCAGCCAGCCAAAATGGAAGAAAATAACAGCTTCTGGCAAGCAGCATGGTCTCACATGCAGAAAGTGGCTGGCACGAGGCTCACACTCAGATCACAGCCTTCTATGGGCTGTGGTGGCCACCTCGTGCTAGAAGAAGCTCTCCCCAGAAAAGAGCAGAATTCTGCTGGGCCGCAGAGCCCCTCAACTGTCAGGTCCAGCCACCCCCAACACACTTCAGGTGGGCCACCTTGAGTGCAGTGGTTGTGACTGCTGAGTTTGAATCCATCTCTGTCACTTGATTCTGGGTCATTATTTCAATTCTCTACGCCTGTTTCCACATCGGTAAAACCCTGTCCCCTGGGGAAGTTATGAAGAGTGGAGGAAATTATCCTTGCAAATGCTTAGCAGAGTATTGATAGGTTGTTAATGCTGAATAAATAGTACTTATTTTATCATCATCATTATAGATCTTAGGAACTCATAGCCTGTGAGGTTGGAGGCAGCACTCCAGCTTGAAAGCTAAGGGATGGGCAGTTGAGTTGCCCAACGTCACTCTGCAGTCTTACCAGAATGAAAGCTCTATAGAACAGGCAGGTTGTCTGTTGTGTTTCCCAAAACTACAGCAGTTCCTGACTCTCCATCAATATAAGCTGAATGAATGAATAGATGGATGAATGAATGAATAGATGGATGGATGAATGAATGCAACTGAGAAGCTGGAATTTGAGCCTAGGTCAGTGTGACTCATGGTCAGATGCTACACTCTTCCTGCTATGTTTACACACACACACACACACACACACACACACACACATATCCTGTTTGTCCTTGTAAAACCAGCGTCTTCCAAGAGTTTTCTGCCAGCTGCAGCTCATTACACCCGTCTTTTTCCATTGTGCTTCCATAAAACACACAGTCTCTGCCACACAACATAACAATTTATTAGATCTCAAACCCTGTGGGAGCAGGGACCACTTCTTAGCCATTGGATTTCTTAGTTTCAGTTTCAGCTTAAAGCAGGCTCGTAAAAAAACCCTTTCTGGTTGGCTGGCTTTTTTGGGGGGGAAAGAAAGCCAGTCACCGCCTCCTCCAGAACCCCATATTTCCAATCCCTAAACTTTCTTATAGGAAAGAGGAAGGAAACTCAACTTTACACTTGACATTTTTCCCAGAGGAGCTACACTTGCCCTTGGCCTCCTAACCCAATCCCTCTCCTTCCTGTCATCAGTTCTCAGATCTGCCCTAAAGTTGGGATACAGGAAAACTCTGTCTTGAGAGACAGGAGATGTGACTCTGACTCAGCTCTGCTGTTATTTGCTATAGGAAAGTTCTACTTCTGAGATTTAGTTTTTTCATCTGTAAAATAAAGTCTCGATGATCTCTGCATCCTCAGCAGCTCTGGCCATTTGTGCAACTCATGTGCTTGCCAAAGTCTCAGGGCCACGGAGAGTGGGACACATGTACTTCCAGCAGTATGGCCCTTCTGAGGCTGGGAGGTCTGTCTATGTCCCACCCCAGCCTCTTCCTTCCATTAGTTTCCACACTTATTTCTCTCCAGGCCCCTCCTGGACACAGGGCTCCTGGACCCAGAGCCGCATCACATCTTCCAGGCTGACAACCTCTGGGCACCGCTTTGCTCCCCTTCCTCATCTGGGTTTCTGCTCCTCACCAGGGATGAGACATGCTGACTTTCCCAGTCATGAGATTGAGAGCACACAAAAGTTGCAGCAAAAGTCACTAACGGCCTCTCCTGGAGGGGAAGATGTTCTCTGGGCACCCAGACATCAAAGTAAGGAATACACATTTAGAAAGGCGTCAAGCCACAGAAACAAGATCTCATGGACATATGGAGAGAAATAAAAAGAACACTCAGCCATGGCTTAGATAAGAGGCAAACATGCTGGGCAGTCACTTGAACAGGCAAAGGATGAACAACAAAAGGTGGCCTCTCTGTCTGGATTTAGAAGGATCATGCCAAAATGCTAGGCTAAGTGTAGCTCCCTGCTCACAATAATTATTAAGTAGAAAACTCAGGTCACAAAATGTACAGTATATCTCATCTTATTTACACCCACAGACACACACATGCATGCAAGGATTAGAAAAAACTATACCAAAATATTAATGGCGGTCAAATTTAAAACAATTGTTCTTCGCTTTTTTTCTGAGTTTCCATTTTTTTTCCTGCAGTAAACAAAGATTATTTTGTAAAGACAAAAAATATAGTAAGTTATTTTTAAATGCCCCTCATCCCAAGTTTTTGAAAGTAGAATACTAAAAATAAAAGGTTTGTCCCTTTACACATGTACTGCAAAGATGACATGCAATAAGAAAGAAGGAAACAGGGCCGGGCGTGGTGGCTCACTCCCTGTAATCCCAGCATTTTGGGAGGCCGAGGTGGGCGGTCACTTGAGGTCAGGAGTTCAAGATCAGCCAGGCCAACATGGTGAGACCTCATCTGTACTGAAAGTACAAAAATTAGCCAGGCGTGGTGGTGCACACCTATAATCCCAGCTCCTTGGGAGGCTGAGAAAGGAGAATCGCTTAAACCTGGCAGGTGGAGGTTGCAGTAAGCCAAAAATCACATCACTGCACTCTGGCATGGGTGACAGAGTAAGACTCTGTCTCAAAAAAATAAAAGAATGAAACAGAAGGAAACATAGGAGTTTCAGGCATAAGAGAAGAGATGGGGGTCTCAGGATTGAGGGGAGAGAATGACGCAGGAAAAGGAAGAGGCTCTGAGATTTACAATGGGAACAGTGGGGTGGTGCTGGGGGGTGACCTTTAGCACTCATGGGGAAGGAGAAGGTAGTCTGGAGGACAAATTGCTGTCACAAATGGGAAATGCAAACCATTATGTCCCCAAAGGCAACAGTGTCAAGCCACTCACTATTTCAGGATATAAGCAAAGAAATTATTCTGTCCCTAAAATCTGGAGACTCAAAAAGGTAAAGCAGTGTTACCATCCATGTGGAGCTGATGTCCTCCTTTGAGGAAGAAAAGGGTTATCCCTACTTTTCTCCCTGCTTAGCAAGAGACAAATTTGCAGAAAGGGAAGCAACAGATGTTCTGATTCTGCTGAGACCCTGGGTAAGTGCCTCTGATGAGCTGAGAAACTTCTTTATGCTCTTCCCCACTCCAAGGAGCAGAGGTCATGAGAATCCCACCCACCTCCATCCCTGACCACACCACTGCACCACCCATGCCTAATGGAGGTCAAGCATTGGGAGGGAGAAAGGTTCAGCTATGATACCAAAAGGAAATGACTACCAGTGAGGATTTACACCTTTCAAAGGGTGCTTCATCCCTGGGAATGAGAAAAGAAACATTTGTCCCAGCTTTTCTTCAATGGAAAATAGGGCCCTCTTCCCTGCCATTCCCACTTCCAGCATGGGGGCAATCTCCCTAGATGGCTCCCCTTCTCCCATAGGCCACACCCTCTTGGCACCTTCGGGAGGGGGGAGCAGCAGAGAAAGTAGAGTGACATTTCAATGAATGAAAGGTTGTGAAAACAAACTTGTAGTTTGGACAAGATAAGCAGGAGGGAAGATCAGAGAGGTAGGGAAGAAATGTACCCCAGGTAAAGAGTGAGAATGAGGGCACCCAGCTTCACACCCCTAAGTCATCAAACCCCTCAGGTCTGATGTGAACCAAGCTCCTTTGCGAGGAGCCCTACTTTTCAGTCCTGATTCAGAGGTAGTTGTCCCTAGATAATTGACGCTGTCAGATTTTTGCATGTAGGTTCCTGGGGTGGCCTTAAAGATGTCCTGACGCTGACTGAGAAAGACTTAGCTTGGAACATGGGCTGCGGAGTTCGATGGCTGTATCTCTACCCTCCACCAGATGTGATGGCATCATTTGCATGAGTAATTCTGCAGGGCTGTCCAACCAGAAATCTGGACAATTGCCTGGACGCTGGCTCTAAGCCTGCCCACACTCGAGCCGAAATCCTCAGGGCACCAACTGTATGGCAGGGGTATCTCCAGGCTCTGGGTTATGAAGCCAAATCCTCAGCCTTCTCTCTGCCAGAGGAAAGATGGACACATTTGGGGCCACAGTTTTTATGTAAAAGATACATAAAGGCAAAGACTGGGGACTGGGTTCAGAGTTTTCCAAGGGATTTACTGGAATGCATTTCTGAGGGGGGCTGAATGCCATTTTCTATGCTACGTGGAATTAGAAGGACTTGCAACTGATGAAGTAAGCATCCCTAAGGAGTATTGATTAATGAAATAATGAAAGAAAATCCTTGACAATATGCTACTCTCCTTCGCATTCTCCTGGTCACTATTTTTATCAGTGATTTGGATAAAGCAAAATCAAGCGTAATATTTACAGGTATCACTAGGTTGGAAAGCAGATAAAACACGCTTGGCAGTAGGGGTATCTATGAAGATCTCAGGTGCCTAGCAAGGCTGCCTGAAATTAACAAGGGGCATTTGAACTGGTCAACTGTAAGAGTCTACATTTAGGTTCAGAAAAGCATATAGCCCATGTCAATGGCAGCTCAGATGAACAAGCGTTCAGGGAGCCAGTTGAATCTGAGCTCAGCATAAGCCAAAAGTGTGACATGACCTCTAAAACTCAGATAGCACTGACGTATGTGTAACATTTGGAGCAAATTAAGTAAGAGTCCTTCCTTACACTTTATACAAAAATTAACTCAAGATGGATTAAATACTTAAACGTAAAACCCAAAACTATAAAAACCCTAAAAGAAAATCTAGGCAATACCATTTAAAACACAGATATGAGCAACAATTTTATGGTGAAAATGCCAAAAGCAATTGCAACGAAAGCAAAAATTGACAAATAAGATCTAATTAAATCAAAGAGCTTCTGCACAGCAAAAGAAACTCATCAGAGTGAACAGACAACCTGCAGAATAGGAGAAATTTTTTGCAACCTATCCATCTGACAAAGGTCTAATATCCAGAATCTACAAGGAACTTAAGCAAATTTACAAGAAGAAAACAAACAACCCCATCAAAAAGTAGGCAAAAGACATGAATAGACACTTCTCGAAAGAAGACATATGTGGCAAAAAAAAAAAAAAATATATATATATATATATATATATATATATATATATGGAAAAAGCTCAACATCACTGATCATTAGAGAAATGCAAATCAAGCCCACATTGGGGGCTTGTCAGTCAGAATGGCTGTCATTAAAAAGTCAAAAAACAACAGATGCTGGTGATGTTACAGAGAAATAGGAACACTGTTTGATTTACACTGCTCATGGGAGTGTAAATTAGTTCAACCATTGTGAAAGACAGTGTAGTGATTCCTCAAAGACCTAGAACCAGAAATACCATTTGATCCCATAGACCCATTACAGGATGTATAACCCAAGGAATATAAATCATTCTGTTATAAAGATACATGCACGCATATGTTCATTGTAGCACTATTCACAATAGCAAAGACATGGAGTCAACCTAGGCTGGATAAGGAAAATGTGGCATATACACCATAGAACACTATGCAGCCATAAAAAGGAATAAGATAGTGCCCTTTGCAGGGACATGGATGGAGCTGGAAGTCATCATCCTCAGCAAACTAACGCAGGGACAGAAAACCAAACTCTGCATATCCTCACTTATAAGTGGAAGCTGAATGATGAGAGCATATGAACATATGGGGGAACAACACACACTGGGACCTGTTAGGGGTGGTTATGGTGGGAGGGAGGGCATCAGGAAGAATAGCTAATGGATGCTAAGCTTAATTCCTAGGTGATAGGATGATCTGTGCAGAAAACCAGCATGGAATACTTTTACCTATGTAACAAACCTGTACATTCTGCACATGTGCCCCAGAACTTAAAGTAAAAATCAAAAGAAAAAGAGTCCAGCTGCACCCACTTTGGGAGTTTTTATCTGGGACCTACAATTAAGAGGGATATTGAAAAAAGGGAAAGAGGGACCAGACTAGGAGAGGGTCTGGAAACATCGTCAAGTTAAGGAATGGCTAAAATAAGTGTGAGTGCTCTGGCAGGAATGGAAGATGCTCAAGCAAGGCAGAACAGCTGCCTTCAAACATCGGAAGAATGGCCCTGTGGAGCTGGCTCGGCCCTCTCTGTGTGGGCTCAGAGAGCAGCCGTAGGAATTGTGGAAACTGTGGGCTCCCTGATGAAAAGGAGGAAAAAGCTTCATTATAAAGCAGTAAATCTGTCATCCCTAGAAGCATTCAAACACACTAAATGAGCACCTGCCAGAAATATGTAAACTTTATTGGAAGCCCCTAAATTGTCCCTTCCTTCCAACTCGGACTCTATAAATTCAGGGTCATACAATGGTGAAAGAAAAGATCCCAGGGAACAATATGAAGCAGACAGGGGATAAGTGGCAGCTAGGCACCTGCTGGAATCTGGTCAGAGGTGGATTAATGGAAGGTGACTCACAGGTGGTCTTAGGGTATAGGAGGGAGACAAGGTTAATCTTTTATAAGAACCAACCTCTGAATGACATACCTGCTCTACAGGGAAGAGCAGAAGAGTTTTTCTGCCACAGACTCAAGGTGAGGCAAAAGCAGAATGAAGGGGGACCTGGGTACTTATCCCAGGCCCTGGTAATAGCAGTGTCCTCTCTCCTACTGACATTGGTTCTTGCCACACAATCTGCACATAACGCTTTGCACCGGGCACTGCCTTCTGCTCCATGTGGGAAGGTGATTGCTAAGCAGGAAAGAGATTCCAGGTAAACCCAGAGCTACAGCATTTCAGGCAAAAGATATGGGCCGGAAGTAGCTTGCCAGCCATCTGATTTCAAGGAAGTCACCTGCCCTGTGTGGTCTCAGTGTTATTTCCTGAAAAGTGAGGGCGGGATTGGTGAAATGTAAGGCTGGCCCCTCTACCGCTCACATTTTTTATGAGTCGTGAATTTCACAACTTCTGTTTCAAGGGCCCTGGACAAAAGACTTGGCGGGGGGCAGAGTGCCCAAGGTGTAGTCAAATTCCCACCAGGATGAGGCCAAAGCAGAGTGTCCCGGGAGACAAGGTCCTTGAGGAGTTTTTGGAGCTGGGGCCAGGCATGGAGGAGACTTGATGGCTGAGAAATCCTGACCCCATTCATTTTCCCACTCGCATCCCTGGGAATAATGCTAAAAGTGCAAGTCATTTAAAAGTTAATGAACAAACGCCCTACTGTTCTCTGGGTCACTTCCGCCCTGGAGGAAATTTACTCTCTTCCTCTAACCTTTTCCTTCCTTATTCAGTTTCATATCCTCTTCTTACTCCCCGGAGTCCATTACTACTTATGGACCTCTGTGGTTATTTTTTGAGTCAACAGGCTATTAAGTTCTTACGTCTTTTCCTTGATGGTCCTGCTTTTCTCTCATTGCCCTATTTGACCCACAAATCTATACTTCCCTTTCACCAAGCTCCCAAGAAAGCAGAAGGGTCTATCTTGGAAGCTCTCTTCATGGGTCCAGAGGATAAGAATAGGTTCTTCTGGAAAACAGAAGAGTGGAAGGGATAATTGGAGACAATTATGGAAAAAAATAAGATGTCCATTCCTTTCCCTTTCAGCTTATTTTAAAAATGGTACCAATTTCTTCTCTTTAATCAAATTTCCCTTTAGCCAAGGAAGAAGGGAAGAAATGAATGCATAGAGATGCATGTAGACCAATGGCTCTTGAATTTTTTATCCTAAGACCTGTGTCTGGTCTTTTGAGATTTTAAGAGATAAATGAGTATTTCTACTGGATTGAATTATGGACTCTTAATGAATTATAAACTATTTTATCTGATCTCTCTCTCTCTCTCTCTCTCTCTCTCTCTCTCTCTCTCTGTCTCTCAGGCTGGGGGGCCATGCAAAGGGTGAGGAATATGGAAGGTCAATGGTGACACTGGGGCTGGAGGCCTGGGGAGTAATGAGTCTGAGATAAAAAGAACTGTGCTATGGCAGGCAAGGGTTCCAGCTGGAGGCAAGGTTAAGAGCTACTGCAGTTCATACTGTTCAGTTCCAATGTCCTGGGAGCTTTCTGTCCCTAGCTCAGGTCATGGCTTGCAAATAAGAAATACCGTGTTAGGCACTGGAAGAGCCCCGTGTGTGAAAGTAGTTGAGCTTAGGAACAGGTGACAGAGAACTCAGCCATCTCTCCCCCTGTGTGTTAAGGATTTTTTGAGCTGCTGCTGTATGTCTACTGCCATGCCAACTGAAGTGAGAAATGAAGAGATAAACTGTGGATCTGAAACTTTAAGGTGCCAACCATCCAGCAGATATCTTTGAGCATTCAAGACAGATGCTCAACTGGGTGGAATGGGTAAAGTGTGATCTTATTTGGAAGTAGACAGAAGCACAAGATGACATTGGGTTGTTCTTTTCCACACTCAGGAGAAAGCAGAGGAGTGGTGACCATGAGTATTGGGGTCCATGGACCCCATGAGTACTGGGGTCTGTGATGATGTCACCAAAACCCCCAAACCTGCCTCTTCTCTGCCACATTCTTGGACCTGGCAGAGACTGGGTACCGTGCACTCTGAAGTAGATGCCAATCCTGGATTGTAAGACATCCTGCCTCCAGCTCTACCCCCTTCATAAGCCTTCTCATGTCCTTCTCTCTATGTAACTCCACAATTAAAGATGGAAAACAGAGCTCAGGTAAGAGCCTGAATTATCTTATTTTGGGGAAAAAGAAAAATTGAGAAACAGGAAAAAAAAAAAAAAAAAAAAAAAAAAAAAAAAAA
>NW_022437026.1:6983685-7036827 GCF_009761245.1 Sapajus apella
AAAAAAAAAAAAAAAAAAAAAAAAAAAAAAAAAAAAAAAAAAAAAAACAAGGAAATGCAATGTACACCCTTTGGTGCACAAAAAAACCCCAAGTGACTTTAATCCAAATGAAGACACAAGGCTTAGACAAGTGAGTTAAAAAACAGATGAACAAATAACAACAGATTTAAATAGGCAAATCAGACCTTGGAGGAGGGCCATGGAGCCATCTCTGTGTTGGCCACATACACTATATTTTTCTGAACAGCAGTTCACATCCAGTCTCGTGTCCCATCACATGTCCATGTCCCAATTTTTAGCTCAGAAAACAGAGTCACCATACTGTTTACTTACTTTCATTCTCCCTAAGAAATCTTAGAGGCAACCTGGTGCCGAAACTGTGGTAGACTGCAGAGTCACCAGAAAGTCAAACAGATGATGGGCCAGGAGAACTTTAGGGGAGGGAGGAGCAAAACTCAGTGAGGACAGGGGAGGGCAGAGAAGGCTTCCTGGAAGAGGCGGAGCAGGGCTTGGAGGATGGGGCAGTGAGCACACTGGCCTGACCAGGTAGCCTGGCTCTTCCAAGGCTCGGCCTCCCAACTTCTTGCTTCCCCTCCTCCTTTCATCTCCCTCTTGAGTCTGCTCCATTTGGGTCCTTCCTGGGTAGCACAGTGTCCCAACATCTGTAATTTACCATGGCAGATGTGTGCAGCGGCAGGAGGGAGTGCAGGGGGCACTGTAATCCACTTCCCTACCACCACTGCAGTCACAGGCAAGGCACAGGCAGGCCAAGTACATGCCCTAGAGCCCTGCATCCCGGGTTTCAGTCCCACACCTCCACCGAGCCCTGTGGCTTCTCTGCTCACCATGTGGCACCAAGATCTGGCAGCAAGCAGCCACACCAGAAATGCCAGCTGCCATGCAGTTTTCACAGCCTGGGTCACAGCTAACACCAGGACTGCTGTTCCTCAGGAAGATAGGGATCAGGGCACCAATTCAAAAATATTCATTGAGTCCCTGCCACAGACTCTACACAGGCAATCTAATAATGAGCAGGAGGAGGTCTCTGCCATGGAGAAGTTGATCATGCAGCAGGGGAAACAGATGAGTACAAGAAGTCAGTGCACGGACTTCAGGCACTGTATGGGGAGCTGCCCTTCTCTGGGGACAGGGGGAGGACAAGTGGTCTTGGCTGAAAGTGAGCGGCTGTCCATCTAGAAATGTCAGTCCTCCACAGAGTGTAGGTTCTTCTCAGCAACACTACCTGTCTTTGCGCCAGCCTTCAAAGTCTTGCTGAAAAACACCACTTCATCTAGGAAACCTACCCCATCAAGCCATATTCCCCTCTAAACCTCTGAGCATGTGTGACGCGGCATGCCAGCCCCCTCTGCAGATATTGTTGGTGCCTCTTTCCTATGCGCTATATTGACCCCCATTCTGGTCATGACTCCCTTGAGAATGCAGCCCATATTGTTTACATCTTCCCTATAGAGACCTCAGAGAGAAGCTGGTGCTAAAACAGTGGTTGACAGTACAGGCTTTGGAGTCAAGGGCCCTAGGTACAAATTCCGGCTCTACTGCTTATTAGCCTGGGAGATTCAGGCACATGACTTGCTTTGGTGAGCTGCCATTTTTCCTCTATGCAATGTATGACATTAACCTACTGTCATGACCTAATTTAGGTAAAAGGCCTAGTTCTTAGGCATTTAGTAGGTTCTCAAGAAGTCAGGCTTATTTTCGTGCTAGACACAGCAGACTCAGGTGACCCAGAAACATCCTATGCCCACCTTGGCTTGGGTATGAGACATGAGCACCATCCACTCCTGGGCTAGTCAGTGGAAGGAAAGGCCAAGAAAGGTCCAAGTATTTGCTCGGCCACTTGGAGACGGGCCTGGTCCTCAGATAGTCAGGCTCAGGGGGCTGTCTCTGAACTTGGCCATTCCCAGAGGACTGGGGAAGAGTACTAGGAAAGCGGGGGCTTACAGCGTAGCAACAAGACTCTTGGCATGGCCCCAGAGGTCTCCATGAGTCTACACGATAGGGAAGGATGGGAAGGGCAAGGTCCCAGGACAGCCTGGCCCTCCCACCCAGATCAAGTCCTTTCCTTCACTCCCAGCGCTGCCCTCACCGTTCCACCTCCTCCTAACGGGAACAGAGAAGAGAAGCCACAGGAAGAGCCTGTGACTGGGCACAGTGGCTCAGGCCTGTAATCCCAAAACTTTGGGAGGCATAGGCGGGTAGCTCACTTGAGCCCAGGAGTTCAAGAGCAGCCTGGGCAACATGGCAAATGCTGTTTCTATAAAAAATACAAAAAGTAGCTGGGCATGGTGGTGCATGCCATCCATAGACCAGCTACATGGGGAGCCGAGTGACTTGAGTCCAGGAAGTTAAGCCTGCAATGCGCTGTGATCGTGCCACTGCGCTCAGCCTGGGCAACAAAGTGAGACCCTGTCTCAAACCAACCAAAACAAAATTAAAAAACAGGATGACTGCCGACTGCCTGGCTTGGCCAACAGAGTGGCAACTCAGGCGTCTCTCATCCACCTGACTTCTAGAAATAGCTGCTCTGCTCACAGAGGGCTGGCCACTTCCCCAGCCCTGCAGCTGGAGCAGCACTCCCCTCAAGGGGCAGAAGAGAACATTCTCTTAAAACCAGCTGGCTGCTTCCCATCCTGAAAAGGATCAGCTTTGGTATCAGGCAGCAGACACAAGCCAGCCCCCAGGCAAGGGGGAGAACCTCCTCCTAGCAAGCGGGCGGGCAAACTTCCCCAGGAGCAGGTCCCCGGGTAGCTCTCGAGAACAGTAAGGTCCCATTCTCCTCCCAGCTCTCTGCACTTCCCTCTGCACCCCCACAACATGGAAAGCATACTTGTGCTCTTACAGGCTGTCAGCCAAACCTGCCGACCCTGCAGGACCACTGCCTACACCATCAGCATCTTTCTTAAACCCCTATTTTCTGTGGTGCTAACTGATATCATGGACTGGAATTTCCAGAGCTCCCCTTAGATGAAATTCAGTGTATAAAATTCCTATATTCCTCTTTCCTTCCCAAATATTTATTAAGCACATACTATGTGCTGAATTACCAGGGAGACAAAGATAAGGCAGGCATGATTCCTTCCCTCAATGAGCGGAAACAGACTCCTACTGTTAAGGAGTGCCACAAACCGTAGTTGGCTGTCACTCATCATAAAATAGAGGTGCATTTAAGGATCATGGAAGCACACAGGGGAGCAATTAATCCCGGTGAAGGTGTAGGAACTTGTTAAAAGAAGGCTGGGGGCCTTTACTCTAGAGGCCACCCTTCCCTCCCTGGGCCCCTCTGAGAAGTGGGCATGTGGCACCGAGGCAGGCAGCAAGCGGCCACCCAAGGACACCAGCTGCGCTGATGTTCACAGGCTGCCTCATGGCAGTGGTGGGAGCCCTGCTGTCCTAAGGGCTTGCAATACCCATTTCATCAATGCCCTTAGTTCCTTCCTCACACAGACAATGGAAACATTACGAGCCCACCTTGTCACTTTGGCCTCATGTGCGTACACCAAGTTCCACTTAGTGCTTCTGGAAACCTGGGTAAATTTTGCAAAACGGGCTGGACAGCACAGGTGAAAGATCCCAGCCCTAACAGAGGACATGTGGGTGTGCATGCATGTGCCCTAATCCAGATGAGGGGAAAGGGTGATGCACACCCACTGGATGAAGGAGAAAGTGGGAAAAAAGAGGGATGCCATCTAGAAAATACAGAAAATCATTTTAACCAACTGAGTTAAGCACTTGGCACATCGTGGACTGAGAATAGTTGAGGAACAGTGTTTTAACCAACTGAGCTAAGCTAGGTTACCAAAGGGTCGGACAAGGCGCTGTCTCCACTTATTAGAACTACACACATTTCCTCTTCTACACCCTTGAGTTATTTTCCACCAGTCCTACAACTCCGTAAGGATTACACTGTTCACCACCTCATCCTGTGCCTGGTGAGAAAAGTCGCCAAGTAAATATGAACGAACGCCCTGCAGTTCTTTCACCCCATTGAATACAGGACAAAATTAAGTGGGAGTTAGTGCAGCTCCACACTAGGAAGACCTCCCTAAAGGGAGGATTCTTGAAACCCTGGATATACTTCCAATGAAGCATGTGCAATTTCCTTGCTTAAGAAACTCTATGGACAGAGTTGGCATCCATCAGTCTGGGCTGGTCAGGTGGGGTCCTGATGGAGGCTTGGGGACACCCAGTCCCTCTTGCACATTATGGATGCTTTGGCTCCAGGCCAGTTGCTAGCAGCATGCAAGGTGTCCTCTGCATGAGGCCCTGTTTCCAAGAACTTGGAGTGCTGCACAAATACCCAACATCTGTGCGCTTCCACAGCACCTTTCTCCAAGGAATTCAACATGCTTACAGACATGATCTCATTCATCCTCTCATTCCCTCTGAGGCAGGGAGGGGACCAGCACGATTGCCTCTGTTCAGTATGTGGGGGAACAAGGCCCAGAGGTGGAGAGAAAGTTTCTCAAGGTGACACAGCAAATACAGGACTGCCCAAAACAACAACAACTACAACACCAGGAGGTCTAGTCCAATGTCCCACGCTGGTTGCCTCTCCTGACTTTGCCTTGACCTTCTGTTGAGATTTAAAAGAATTAAAGAAAGGTACATATGATAAGGACTGCTGAATTAGCATCATGAACACCCTGTAAAATCTGACAAGACCACTGAAAAATTGTATTTTCTCTTCTTCTTTCAGGTTCCTAGTTCAGACTTTAGGACATTGTGGGGGAACAGAAACGAAGAATAAAATGAAACCTAGAAACAACAACTGTGGAAGAAAATATGCCAAAGGTATACTCCAGATCGGGGCCTGAGCAGTGGAGCTGAGCTCAACCATTCTCTTGGGGAACGGGGATGGCTTGAAAATGTTCAGTGCTTTGGGAAATTAACAAAGAGAAGGAAGCCTGGCCTGAACTGGAGCCAGGAGGCAAAGGCTGGCTGAGTGCTCCAAGAGGCCGAAGCAAGGACAGCCCGTCACCAGCAGGACTGGTCACCCCTCTCTGCTCTAATCAGAGGGCTTTCTTAATTAATCCAAAGCCTCAGCTATAACCCTCACAAAGGATTTTCTTCCAGTCAATCCTTAAAGCCCCAGCTGTCTTCAAACAAAGGTCTGACTCTTGTGCTCCCTTTTGAGGGTGGCTTAAAATATTGACTAATCCTATCTGCATCTATTCAAATCCTTGTGAACCCAGATATAATGAGCTGAGACCCAAAGGGTGAAAATCTCAATTAGGCACGCTGCTTTATCTAAACGTAAGAAACAATGGTACATGGTTTAATCCAAACTTGCCTATTACTCTGCAAACAGGTCAAAGTGCAAAAGGGCCTGGGCAGCATCCCGTTCATCTAAGCCTAGGGTGCCTCTAACTCAGGCCTTCATGTTCCTCCACTTAGTTAGAGACAAAACCCTGACCCATGGGAGTGTCCTTTGTCAGAGCTTCTCAAGTGCCAAGGACGACTATGTCTCCTACCTAACGCAGGACGATCAGCACACCTGCCTCCTATGTCCTTTCCCTGCTGTTGTGCACAAAAAGTGCAAGTCTGACGATCTCACTAGGCATGAAAGGAGGGGGCGTGGAGGAATGAGGAAAGAGAAGGTGAAAGCCACAGGGTGCACTGATTAGAAAGATAACTAATTATTGATTAGGAAGGTAGTTAGTGATCTCTAGAGAGATCAGTTTCAGGAGATTTGGGGAAAAAATTACAAGATGATTAAAGAAGCCAATGGAAGGTGAAGAAACCAAAGTGGGAATTTCAAGAATGGTCCTGAGAAAGGGGAGAGGTTGGTACCAAGGCAAGGGAACTTGAGGCAGGTACATATTTGAGGGAGAGTTTAATTATGAAGGCAGAATCTTTGACATAATTTTGTTTAGAGTACAGGAGATATGAGGAGTTAGAGATCATAAATGCAAAAGAAAAGAGATCATTTTAGAGTAAAAGCCCAGGAGCAGACAAGGAGAGATGAAGTTGTTAGCACAGGAGGCATAAATTGGCTTCACTTCAGTGTGGTCTTGCTGAAACCTAGGATCTGCTGTTCTAAATGTGGGCCTGGTCTCTCAGCTCCTAGATGTGACATCCAGGCCAGGTTTCCTGGTTCATTTATGGCAACCTGGTGAACGAGATCCTGCTTCCAAGCTCTCACTAATGCTGGCTCACTGCTGTGACTGGCTCTATCTTTCCTTCCAAACTCACCTAGGATCTGTGAATTTGGTCTGCTTTCCTTCCATCCCAGCGTAACACACAAGCAGGTGGATGCAGACTCCTGTAGGGAAACCAACAGCACTGGATAGGCTGAACGAGTGACACCTGTCCTTCCACGGTCTTTCATCTTCCTTGTGGCTCAGCTTAAGTTGTGTTGTGACCTTATTGAGTCCCCAGCCAAGTGTCTGGCACATAGTAAGCACTCAAGAAATAGTTGCATTTGACTTCCCTTCTTTGAGTCTTCCAATGGGAAAAGATGTCTCCCAAAGCAAGGCAGATAAAATGTTTCTTATGAAAGATGCTGACATAAGACTCCTATGGTGACTGCCCCATGTGGGCAGTGTGAGTGCAGCAGTGACACGTGTAAGTCTCAGACTACTCGCAGAAGCTGGCTCTCCACAGACCCTGCACAAGCAGGCACAGCAGAGCAGTCAATTCTGCAGAGACTCAAGCAGATTTTGGTTCTGAGAATCAGCTGACTGCCTGGAGTTAATGATGAAGTCACTACCTAACACTGGCATTATCAACCGAGCTTATTGGATTGAAGGGGACACCAACATACTACTGAAGGTGGCAAAGGTCTCAAAACCACTCAGAATCCAGTCCCAATGTCAGCATCGAAACCCCTGGTTTTGGAATTTCCCTCCTCTGAGCCTCTATATTTTCTCACTTTGGATTTGCCTGAAGAAACATACTCTTAAAAAGACAAAGCCAAATAAGATTGGGTGCCCTGACATTGGAGGATCCACAGCTGCTACTGACTTTGGATGTTCAGGAGGAAACGAGGCAACCAAAGCTCTTGGCCAGCTTCACGTTAACACAACTTGGCCAGCTCTGCGGGTTCCTGAAAGTCTGCAACCTCAGCACAGTGAATGCCTCCTTTGCTCTGGGTCTGGGCTCTTCTGATGCCAGCTGGGACATCAGCCAAGTCACCCTGGGGCAAGAGTTCCAAAGAGTGATTGTCCAAGGCTTCCTCCTGTCCCAGGGAGACCTTAAGCATCCCAAGTATCACCTTGTATTGTGGCATGGGTTGCCAAGAACACATAGGCTGGGAGTGGAGGGTGGGCACAGCCTCTGACCCCTCCCTTGAGAAAGAGGGTCTCTCACTGTAGGTCTCAACTAACTCACAGGCTCAGGAAGAATCACCTCCTTTCATTACATTTGGATTGTTACCCCATCCTCAGCATAAAAACTAAGACCAATAAAAATCAGAAACCTAATAAAAATCAGAAATTAGGCCTAAAATAATTTTTTAACTTCAGATTGTCAGTTAGCAACCATTTATTGAACACCTACTATGTGCTATGGGCTGACCCATACAGAGAGCATATGACAATGACAAGTCCAACAGAGTGCCCATCTCACAGGAGCTCACATACTAAAGCAGAGAAATAAGACAGTCGGCAAAGAAATAAGCAAATAAAAAAGGCCATTGCAGGTCCTGGTAGGTGGAATGAGGCAAATTCCACAGATGAAGTTAGGAAGATGGATCACTGCCACCAGAGATGAGAGGGTGATGAGGCGAGGGCAGAGTGAGGAGCAGGCAGCCAAAGGCATCACTGGGAAAGAGCCTTCCAGAAGAAAGGAGAGCCAGCTGAAGACCTAGGGGTGGACATGCACTAATGTGTGAGGAACAGAAAGAAGAGTGAATGCAGGCCAGGCACAGTGGCTCGTGCCTGTAATTCTGGCACTTTGGGAGGCTGAGACAGGCAGATCACTTGAGCCCAGGAGTTCAAGACCAGCCTGGGAAACATGGAGAAACCCTGTCTCTACTAAAAATACAAAAATTACCCAGGCATGATGGTGCACACCTGTAATCCCAGCTACTTGGGAGACTGAGGCGGGAGAATCGTTTGAACCCAAGAGCGGAGGTTGCAGTGGGCCGAGATCATGTGCCACTGCAGTCCAGCCTGGGGGACAGAGCGAGACTAAGGGAAAAAAAGTGAATGTAGTTCAAGTGTGGTGAATAAGGTAAAACACGGAAGGAAAGAGAGAAGGGAGCCAGATCTTGTGAGGCCTGGTGGGCTATGATGGGGGAAGTCTCTGGTGGGTTTCACGTGGATGAGTGATGTGATCGGATTTACAGAACGCTCACTCCAGCTAATGTATGGAGACTAGACTCTAAGGGAATGGGGCCTCCAGACAGAGCAGGCAGGAGGAGATGCAATACCCCTGGCAAGAACTCCTGGGACTCTGGACTAGGTTTGCGGTATGAACAGCGTGAAAGATGTTCAGATCATGGATAGATTTTAGTAGCAGAGTCAAAGGCACTTATCGGTGGATTAACTACGGGGTATGAGGGAACACAGAGGATCTAGGATGCCTCCTAGGTGTTTGTCCTCTTCATCTTCTTTATGTAAGATATTCAAGGAAGATCTATGTTTAAGCTGGAGATGTGTGTTACATTAAGTAAGATATTTATGTTCTTTATGCCATTGACTTGTTTGCTGGTTGACATCGGGATGTTAGTGAATGCTAAATTCAAGAACATGTATATACTCCTGAACTGGCCGGCATGAATTCTTGGCTTCACATAAGTCCTTTCCCCATGGCCAAGGACTCAAAGAGCCTACATCCAGGCCTGGTCTTAGGCCATATTCAGGCTCAGAAAATGGCAAGAATCCAAGTTCAGGTCCTGGCAGCAGTTTACATTGCCCAAGTGTGGGGTACCATGTGCCTGTCATGCAGTTTTCCTGCGAAACCCCCGCATCAAGCAATAGCCCAATTTTGCAGCGAGGTGTCAGTAGCCTAGATGGTCTGTAGGTGTGGTGGCACAAGGCTGTCCCTTGTGCCCTGTAGCCAGGCCTAAAGGTCAGGAGGCAGACAGTGCGGGGGGAATGGCTCCACCAGGCAAAGGAGAAGAGAGACGGAGAACAAAGGAGACTGAAAAGTAATGTTTCTGAGGGCCAATCTCCTTGTAAATTCCTTGTGTATTAGCAACAACCGGAGCCATTAGTAACTCCCCTCATCCTGAGACATGTTCCTCACATGCGCCTCGGACTCCATTTTTTCTTGTTTTTCTTCTTATCTCACTGGCCACTTCTGCTCAGTTACTTCAGTGCATCCATCACTATCCCATCTCTAACCTTCAAACGGACTGATGCTTCCTTTGGGGGTATCTCTCTTCTCTATCTGCATCTACCCATTTGGTGAGCTCAGAGGGTCTCATGGCTCAAAAATCATCTAAAGGTCAGTGACACTCCAGCTAAGAGATTGCCTTGAATGTTACACGTTCCTACTTGGATATGTAACAGCTGTCACAAAGGTAACATGTTCACAAGTAAATGTCTGATGTCTTCCCTCAGCGATATTCTTTTAGTTCATGTCAACAACTTGGAGTCATCCTAGACCTCTCTCTTTCTGTCATACCTCATCCTCACTCCATGAACAAATGTTGAGTGAAATATGGCCAGCATCTGAACCCGTCTCACCATCTCCATGGCCCCTATCCTAGTTCTGGCCACTGTCACCTCCCCTTGACCACTGCAATAACCTCCACTGGCTCCCCACTCCACCCCTGCCCCCACAGTCTAGTCTTCACTAAGCAACCAGAGTGGGCATTCAGAAATATTAGCTGGACCCTGTGGTCTTCTGCTCAGAGCCCTGGTGACTTCTCATCTCAATCAGAGTCAATCCAAAGTCCTCAAAATATCCAGAGACCCCACCCACCCACCAACCATATCCTGGCCCAGACACTCCTCCTTCCTTCTTCTCCAGCCACTGCCTCTCTCAAGGCTGCTCCCACCACACTGGCCTCTTTGCTGTTCCTTGCACGAGTTTGCTCTACCTCAGGACCTTTGCACTTGCTGCTTCCCCTGCCTGGAATCCTTTCCCCTGCATGCCATGTGACCAGCTCCTCCACTTACATCCAGATTTGCTCAGCTGCCATGTGCCAGAGAGACACTCCCAGAGCAGCCCCACCAGCCTCTTCAATTTCTACTGCTTCACTCTGCTTTGTTTTTCCTCATAGTACATATTGCTAGTGAACACATTATCCAGTATTTATCTTCATGCATGGTCTGTCGCTTCTTACTAGACTGAAAACCCCTTGAGGGCAGGGATTTGTTTTCAATGCTGCAGCTCCAGCGTCTGTGCCTGGTGCAGAGTGAGGCCTCCAGCAACAGGTGGTGGTAGTGCTGTCACCATGAGCTAAGCAGTTTACAACTATGCCTTCATTTAGGCATCTCAATGATACTACAAGGTAGGTATTAATTATTATGCCACTTTTATAAATAAGAAATATGGCAAAACTAGAAAGTGGCTGATCTGGGACCTGAACCAACTCTGTTTGATTCCAAAACTCTGCACTACAAAAAAAAAAAAAATGTGTGCCACCAGCCTACGCCAATCCCCAAAGCTTCCAGGATCTCTGCTTCAGTTCCTTAGCAGAAGGCTTTACAAGACAGAGAGAGAGAGAGAGAGAGAGAAAGAGAGAGAGCGGGAGGGAGTCAAACAGACACACATAGGGACAGAAGGAGAAAGGCAGAGGAGAGAGAAGGAGTGTCAGACACAGGCAGCAGATGTGCGTCCTCTTTGGGGATGGATGAGTGGTGCAGACCCACGAGCAAGTGCTGAGCCAGGCCTCCTAAGGCCCCTGCTAGGATCACCAGCTCCCCAGTGTCCCCACAAAGAGTTTACAGAGAAGCAAGTTTCAAGGAACCAGATTTTTCATTCATATGCCACTAACTAGTGAACAAATTCCTTCCCCCATCGGCCTCAGTTTCCCCATCTATAAAACGAAGAGGGTAGCCTGACAGTAGTTCTAAAATCTGTCTGGTCATCAGGATATCAATTTCAAAATTTAATTCTGTAAGAATTTAATTCTGGAAGTCTGGAGCAGAGCAAAGGAGTAGGTTTTTGCTTTTATTTGTTTTTTTGGGTTTTTTTTTTTTTAATTAGCATTAATTTCTATGTGGGAGGCAGCATTGGTGGCAGGGCTGAGAGGATGGCTCTGGGTCAGAGATGGCCTGAATTCAGTCCTGACACTGCCACTTACCATTTGTGAGCCCTTAGTCCCTAATCTCTCTGTGGTCCAGTTTCCTCATCAGAGAAACAGGGATAATAACTAATTCTGTCAAGTCCTGGTATGAAGATGAAGTGAGTTGGCACTTGTAAAGCCACCCAGAACATTGCCTGGTGCATACTTAAGTGCTACATAAGTGTCTGCTGAATAGTTCCTCAGGCAGCTAGGTTGCTGCTGGCTGTGGACGACTTTTAACAGATTTTTCTGATATTCCATGATTCTCTGCCCTACACTCCCTAGAAGAAAAAGGAAATGGTCCTCATTAAATTCTTGTGTTAGAGTAGAGAGCACTCCAAGCACCAATCCTGACTCAATACTGAATTGGCTTTAACAGGCATTAGGCCCTTTTAACTACGACTTTGAACAACATGCCAGATCAGGCAGGGTTATTTGACATTGACACGGAACCACTGACTTGCCAAGTTGAAAAGAATCTTAAGATCATTGGTTAGCATTCTTTTCAAGCACAAATGGGACCTTTGCGGAAAATAAATAAATAAATAAATAAAAGGCACATTCCAGATCACAAAGCGAATCTCAAAAGTACCCAAAAAATCGACATCATACATTCCACATTCTCCAAACAAAATGCAAGTAAATTAGAAATAGCCAAGATACAAACCTACCCACTCCCACATCAATGGAAATGTAAAACATGCTTCTAAATAACGCATAGAGGACTGAGCATGGTGGCTCATGCCTGTAATCCCAGAACTTTAGGAGGCTGAAGTGGGTGGATCACCGAGTTCGAAATCAGCCTGGCCAACATGGCAAAACCCCATCTCTAATTAAAAATACAAAAATTAGCTAGGCCTGGTGGCACACACCTATAATCTCAGCTACTCAGGAAGCTCAGTCATGAGAATTGCTTGAACCTGGGAGGCAGAGGTTTCGGTGAACCAAGGTCATGCCACTGCACTCCAGCGTGGGCAACAAGTGAGACTCTGTCTCAAGTTAACTCATTGATTAATTAAATGACTCCTAAAATAAAGAATTCATAATTGAATTTTAAGATATGAGAACAGGGCTTTTTGACTATTTTGCTCAGTGATAAATCCATGGAACCTAAAACGGTGCCTGGTACATAAATATGTGTTGAATTATGGTGGGGGGTGGGAAATTAGTAAATGAAAAAGCTAAATTATAAAAAGTATACATGCTTTTATTTTTCTTAATGTCTGTAAATTAATGAGTTAAACATCCAACAACACAGAACAATAGAGTTCAGTCCAAAGAAAGAAGAAGGGGGGCCACGCACAGTGGCTCACGTCTGTAATCCCAGCACTTTGAGAGGCCAAGGTGGGCGGATCCCCTGATGTCAGGAGTTTGAGACCAGCCTGGCCAACATGGCGAAACCCTGTCTGTCTTTACTAAAAATATAGAAATTAGTTGGCCATGGTGGTAAGTGCCTGTAATCCCAGTTACTCAGGAGGCTGAGGCAGGAGAATCACTTGAACCCAAGAGGCAGAGGTTGTAGTGAGCTGACATTGTGCCATTGCACAATCCAGCCTGGGAAACAAGAGTTTTCCAGCCTGGGAAACAAGAGTAAGAAAGAAGAAAAGAAGAAAAGAAGGAGAGAAAGAGAGAAAGGGAGGAAGGGAGGAAGGGAGGAAGGGAGGAAGGGAGGAAGGGAGGAAGGGAGGAGGGGAGGAAGGGAAGAAGGGAGGAGGGGAAGGAGGAAGGGAGAGAGGAAGGAAGGAAGGAAGGGAGGGAGGGAGGGAGGAAGGAGGGAAGGGAGGGAGGGAGGGAAGGAAGGGCATAATAAATAGAAGAGCCTGAATGAATGAAATAGAAGACAAACAATAGGGAGAGTGAACAAAACCAAAATCTGGCTTCTTGAAAAGATTAATAAAGGAGATAAAATAGATAAAAATCTAACACATTGATCAGACCTTTAAAAAGAAAGAAGACACAAACAATATTTAAAATCACAAAGGCAACATAACTGCAGATGTAGCAAAGATGTAGAAATTCTTCAAAAGACAATTCTATGAAGAATTTCATACCAATAACTTGAAAATACATAAATAGGAAAATATAAGTTAACAATACGAAATTAAGAAGAAAATGAAAACATGAATATAACAAAACCACTAAAAAAGCCTGAAATGAAAAATATACCCACAAAACCCAGAAATTGGCACACATTTTTTTAAATTAGTTTTATCAAACTCTCAAGAAACATATAATCCTGCCTTTCTATAATGCATTCCAGAGAACAGAAGAAGAAGAAATACTCCAAACTCACACCGTGTGACTTGTACAATCTTGGCACCGAAACCAGACACAAAGTACAAGAAAGAAAAACTCTAGCTCAACCTCACTAATAAAGAGAGATGCAAAAATCCTAAATGGAATATAAGCATAGCAAACACAGCAATAGATTAAAATAAGTATATGACGACCGAGTTGGCTTGTGTCAGGAGTACATGAAGAGTTTAAGATTTTTGTTAATGAAGTTTGGTAACTTCACAGGTTAAAGGAGAAAAGCTGCATAATTATTTAAATCAATGCAGACAAAGCATTTCATAGTTTAGCTTAATTTAAATTATGCTAGCAAAATAGAAACAGATGGAAACTTTCCTTAATCTGATAAATGGTATCAACAGAAAAACTATGGCAAATATCCTATTTATCAGTAAAATACTAAAAAGCAATCCATTTAAAATCAGGAATAAAACAAAGATACCTACCACCTACATTTGTATTCAACACTGTACTAAAGCCACTGGCCATAGAGTAGAACTAGGAAAGGAAACAAAATTTAAGAACTGATTAAGAAAAGAACAACATCGTCATTGTTTGCAGAAAATGTGATTGTCTACCCAGAAAACATGAGAGAAACTTCTATTTCTGGCAGTATGGAGAACTAAATGTGGAGAAGACCTTATCCCAGTTCAGCAAACACACAAATGCTTGTTAGGCATGTATTAAATAACATTTTCTTTGAAGATGGCTAATCTGGTGGTAACAGTAACATAGGAAAGAGCCAATTCTAAATGAATGCACCAATCTACCAGTTCTATTAATAAATGAATATGCAACTAATAACAATTAAAATGATTAAAACTGCAGGATAAATTAACAATACATTGCTTGTTATCATTAGACAATACTTGCTTGTTATTAAATTCCAATTATTTTCCATTTTTTTGAAATAAATTGTTTTAATTTCAAACTTAAGAAGTTTTTTTGAAAGAAATCATTTTAATTTCAAACTTAAGAAGGTAACTTTGGCAACCTTTTTAAATGTATGTCTAAATTAATTGAATTTAGGGTCAAATAATGTGATTTTTATAATGGAAATTCGATGAAACATGTTCAGACCTGCTTCTGGCTTGGTGTATGGTCAATTTTCACGAATATTCCATCATAGGGGAGATTTTAGCACAACACATTCAGCAATTGATAACGTAAGAAGACAAAAAATCAGCAGGTATACAGAAGATTTGAAAACCACAATTAGCAAACTTGATCTAAAAAACCAATAAATAACACTACACTGACTACTGCAGAATGCATATCAAGCCCATATTTTACAAGTAAATTCCATTTTAAAAAGCCAAAAGAATATCAACTGGATTCAACATATGATACCACAGTCACAGTAAAAACAAGTCTCAGACTGGGAGAAAATATTTGTAATTCATATGATTAAAAATGGATAGTATCCGTAATATATAAAGAACTCCTATAAACCAATAAGCAAACAATGCAACAGCAAAATGAGCAAAACAGAACAACAAACAACTCACATGGCCAACAAACATAGGAGAAAATGCTTATTCTTACCGGTAACCTAGAAAATGCAAAACAAAACCATCATACAGAAGACAATGAAATTGATCCCTACTGAACACCATACACAAAAATTAATTCCAGGTAGTTACAAGATTCATGTGGAAAAGCAATCTTCCAAACATTTCAGGCAAAAAAAATAGAATAGCTTTATGATCTTGCTGTATAAAGAGACATTTCTTATGACACAAAAATGTACAAATCAGAGAAAAGATCAACACATTTGACTGCATTGAAGTTAAAACGAAATATTATTTCATAATCATCAATTGCAAAAACTTAAAATCTACTATCAGCAAGAGCTGGTAGGGATAGGGAAGAAGAAGAATTTTCATACAGTGCTGATGGGACTATAAATTTATTCAATTATTTTAGAGAATAATTTGATTATATCCTGTAAATATGTGCATATTCCAACAGTAATTCCCTTCATCAAGAAATTCTAACATAAATGCCTCCAAAATACATGTGTAAGAGGATTCACAACTGCATCCCTGGTAGTAAAAAATAAGAAATCAACCTCAATGTTCTTAAACAGGAAACTGGATAAATAAATGACGGAATATTAATCTATGGAATATGGTAATTCACCTGAGATGAATGCACTAGGTCTACATATATCAAAATGGACACATAGAAGAAACAACCCCCCAAAAAAGAGCAAGCTACTAAATGATTTGTATAGTATGATACAATTTAGATAAAGTTTACAAACACACAAAAATATCATATAGTATTTAGTGTATGTATGCTCAATAAAAATATAAAAATTTCATAAAAATGGTAAACACAAAGTTAAGAGCAGTGGTAACGTCTAGAAAGGGAAGGAACAGGGTGAGAAAGTAAGGACTACACACATGTTTCATTTATATTTGTAATGGCATTTTTCTTTAAAAATGATCTGAAGCGGCCGGGCGCGGTGGCTCAAGCCTGTAATCCCAGCACTTTGGGAGGCTGAGGCGGGTGGATCACAAGGTCAAGAGATCGAGACCATCCTGGTCAACATGGTGAAACCCCGTCTCTACTAAAAGTACAAAACATTAGCTGGGCATGGTGGCGCGTGCCTGTAATCCCAGCTACTCAGGAGGCTGAGGCAGGAGAATTGCCTGAACCCGGGAGGCGGAGGTTGCGGTGAGCCGAGATCGTGCCATTGCACTCCAGCCTGGGTAACAAGAGTGAAACTCCGTCTCAAAAAAAAAAAAAAAAAAAAAAAAAAATGATCTGAAGTTAATAGGACAAAATGTTTTTTATGGGCAAAGCTGTGTCATGGTTCCATGCGCATTCATTAGGTTTCTTTGTCTGTTTGTTGAGATAGTCTCACTCTGCTGTCACCCAGGCTGGAGTGCAGTGGCACACCCATGGCTCATTGCAGCTTCTACCTCCTAGGCTCAAGTAATCCTCCCAACTCAGCCTCCCAAGTAGCTGGGACTACAGGTGTGCTGTAGTCCCAGCTACAACACCCGGATAGTTTTTCTATTTTTATTTTTTGTAGAGACAGGGTCTCCCTATGTTGCCCAAGCTGGTCTTGAAATCCTGGGCTCAGGCCATCAGCCCACCTCACCCACCGAAAATGCTGTAATTACTGGCATGAGCCAATGTGCCTGGATGCTTATTCTTCAGACTTTTCTGTGTATACAAAATACGTCCCAACTTTTAAAAAAACAGTATCAGTTTCCTCTAACCACCTAATGCAGAAATTCCTCACTTAATATTTTTGACAATATCCCTTCACCTGTGTGACAAATAGTGGTCTATTTGGTCACTTCCAGAATTGGGGAGCTCACTACAATGGAAGATTACTTATTCAGAATGTCCAGGCTCTGATCTGAAAAGAATAAATGCTATTTTTGAGGTTTTTCACCCTTAGATCAAAAGAACAAAAAGACTGGGTGTGCGGGTGGGGAAGAGGGACTCCAGCATACAATACATTTGTGGAATTGCAATGAAATATTTCAAAGCCTTAGCTATTTGACAAAATGGAGAAACGTCTGGGACCCCTCACGACTCCTGCGTTATAAAGGTTGCCATAATGTCTATTACAATCTGCCTCCACCCCCGCCCGTGTGCCTTCTGCAGCATTACCAACTAGTCATTCACAGCTCAGCACGGCACACATGTGCCCTGGTGAGAGCAACTCGTTCTTTACTTTTTATAATAGCACAGTTTTTAAATGGGTGGGCATAAAAGAATGCTGTTTTTATAACAATTCTGTCATTGGAAGCTTCTGGTATTCTCAAAATCCTGGGGAGGTGGGGGGGTGGGGTGGGGAGAACAGCCTTTTACTGAACTTTGTAATGCAGCCAATTCTGTTGGTGGGCAGATTTGACAGTTAAAAAAGTTCTTCCCCAAAGAATCTGAAATCTGTCTTCCCTGAAGGCATTTGGACCTGATTCTGCCCTTGGAAGTTCCCACAGTAAGCTTCTTTAGCAAGAGTTAAGTGCATGGGGTGTGTGTGTGTGTGTGTGTGTGTGTGTGTGTGTATGTGTGTGTGTGTGTGTGCGCGCGCGCGCGTGCACGCATGTGTGTATCCAAAACACAGACATCTTACAGATATTTCCAATTGTGCCACATATTTTCTAAGCTTTCTGATGAAACATTTTAATTTCTGAGTCTGCCAAGATTCAGATATGAAGGAACTGCACGCAAAGAAATCATAGATTATAACAAGAATTATTTGAAAAATATGTAGACCTTAAGGTGGTTACATTTCTAAAAAACATAACCTACTTAAACTAATTAAAGTTGATATATCAATTGTCTGTCACTTCTGGGAAGCTTGCACCTTAGGGTCAGAAATATAATTTCACTAACAGATTGTACATTATTATGGTTTACCTATACAGTTGGAACCCAACAAGATTTCATTGAAAAAAATTATGACACTCTATGTTCTTAAGAGCTGGTAATTTGTGAAGACTGCTTAGTTGGCACATAGGATGTGTTTCATGGGGAATGGAGATTCCATGATAATATTGTCTTTTAGGGGGTTTATGTTGTGGGTAGTTAACTTATAAACAATTACAAATCTAATAGAGAGCAAATCAAACATTG
Source organism: Sapajus apella (assembly GCF_009761245.1). Lineage (NCBI taxonomy): Eukaryota > Metazoa > Chordata > Mammalia > Primates > Cebidae > Sapajus > Sapajus apella. Next base: position 7,001,780 of record NW_022437026.1, read on the forward strand.
CTCATCTGCTCATGGCAAGAAAGGAGAAAAAAGGAAAAAGTGAAAGAGAAAGAAGAAAAAGGGAGAGCAGAAAGAAAAGAGGGGAAGAGCATGAATGCTCCACATTTTAAACAAACAGCAAAGATACAGGGGCATCAGACTTCTGTCCACGGGCTCCCAGGCCAAGAATCACAGTTGCGCATCCCCTCCTCACCCACCAGGATCCTATCCACACACAGGGAAGACCAGGCCGCACCCTCGGCCAGACACACTCATCTGTAGGAGCCGGCCCTCCAAAGGGAATGTATGCAATACAAGGTCACTTCTGGGTACCCCAATGCACACACTATTATAACTCCTTAATCCACGTCTAACGCTATACAAACAACTATGAAATCTTACAAACTCCAACACTATTGCTTTTGGCCACTCTATGGCTTCCTAACCAGATATTAATGACGTTCTCCAAAACCTATCATAACTGTTGGTTTTTCCTCTTAAATCCTGATGTTTTTGCTTCTCTAGTCCAGGCTTCAGCAGACAAGGTCTGTATTTAATTTATGACAAATTCTACTGCCCAGGATCAAACTGCCTCAGACTGTTCCAACTCCCCTCCTTCTATCCATTTAAGATCACAAGCTCCTGTGGTTCTTTCCAAAAGCCAAATACTGCCAGGTCGCCAAGGTTCACAAAGCCCTGTGGCTTGGGAGGAAGGAGGAGTCTTTGACCTTGCTCAAGGGTTTGAGCTCTTTCTAGGTTGACACCGTGCCCTTCTGGGGGAGATTCAGGATGCCATGGAAAGATGTGTGGCCGAGGGTCAGAGACACTGCATTCTATGCTGGCTTTGCAACTGCTTGGCCTGTTATATGACCCTGGAAATATTCTTCAACTTAACTTCCCGGTTCACAAAGCAATTTCATGCACATTACCTTATTTGCTCCTCACAAAACCTCTACCAAGAGAACAAATATAACCACTTATGTCTCTGTATAAAACCCCGGAGTAGCTGTCCAACTCGCCCAGACGAAAATCCAGTTCTGACTGAGGCTGATGAGGCTCTACATGACCCTGTCTCCAGCTGCCTCTCAGACCTCACCCCCTTCCCACTCCCTCTTGCTCTTTCCCTTCCTGTCACACTGGCCTCCTGACTGCTCCTCTAACACAGCAGGAAGATACCTGCCCGGGGCCTTTGCACTATCATCTCTGTCTGTGCATTCTTTCCCTAAATATGCATACTTTGTGATGCTATCTGCTCAAACATACCCTTATCAGAGAGGTCTTCCCTGTCCACCCTATTAAAAAGTATTGCCTTTCCCCCCAGCCACTGCCCCACTTCTCTTTGTCCCCTTACTTTGCTTCATCTTTCCTCATAGTACTTATCACATCCTGATACATTACTTATTCATTTCTTTATCTCTGTCACTGTCTGTCCTCCTGCCACTGGAACATAAGCTCCTTGAGAACAGGCACTTGGCTTTGCTCACTGTTGTAACCCCATGGTCTGGAGCAGCACCTGGTACATAGTAAATACTCAAGAGATTGCTGACATTTGAGTTAATGGTGTTACCTCCTAAGTTGTATGTGAGGAAATTGAGAGTCAAGGAGGTTAAATAACTTTCCCCAGGATATAGAGCTACTAAGTCACAGCCAATGCTTATGCTTCTCACTGAAAGTTGTAAGACCGGGATTCTACTCCCAACTTCTGCACTTGCTAGCCAGGTGACCTTGGGACAATGACATCGCTCTGAATTTTGAATTGTAATTAACAGTATATGATATGGTTTGTCTCTGTGTCCCCACCCAAATCTCATCTTGAATTGCAATCCCCACATGTAGAGGGAGGTACCTGGTGAGAGGTGATTGAATCATGGGGACAGTCTCCCCCACGTTGTTCTCATGATAGTGAGGGAGTTCTCACTAGATTTGATCATTGAAAACTGGCAGTTTCCCCTGCACTCTCTCTCTCTCCTGCCGCCATGGAAGATGCATTTCGCCTCCCTTTCACCTTCGACCATGACTGTGAGTCTCCTGAGGCCTCCCCAGCCATGTGAAGCTGAGTCAATTAAACCTCCTTCCTTTATAAATTCCCAGTCTCGGGTAGTTCTTTATAGCAGTGTGAAAGCAGACTAATACAATATAGCTTTTCAAATTTGCGCAATTTTACAATTTGCATAATTCCTTTAGGTCTAGATCATGTCTGTTCTTTACAGTCATCACCACTCTGTGGGTTAGGTAGGATGGGTCCGTAGTATCCTTTATAAAAGTGAGAAGTTCACAGGAGTCAAGGTGGTACATTTAGAAGCATCAGAAGCAAGTCTTCTAATCCAATTCAGGACTCTGAAGTCCTCTCTAGAGCTAATGTGTTCCCAGCTTTCCCCACCCCTAGAGGATACCCAATCAACTTTCTAGAACATCAATCCAATTATCCAAATTAAACATACCTTCCGAGTTTATCTTTGAAACATTTCCAACTTTTGCAGCCAGCCCAGCTTTCCCCTGGTCCCTCCTTCCTCTGAACAGATGGCATATGTGGAATTTGCACCACTCTATCTGATGCTGGTAAACTATCTTGTGTTCATTTTTTCTAAATGATATGTTCTAAACAATATTTGTTGACAGACAAGACATCCCAATATTGTCCACTCCCATGTGTCCAGTGCCATCTGAATGCCAAATTTCTATTTCTGGCCCAGACTTCTCTTCTGAGCTCTGGACCCAACTGCCTAAATGACTTCTCCACATGGATATTTTATAAACACCTGGATTCAACACATCCAGAATTGAACTCATGATCTTTCCCCTAAGCTGCTTCTTTTCCAGTCTTCCCGCTATTAGTAAATAAAATCGCTACCTACCAGTTGTTCAAACTAGACACCTAACATGTTTCTCTGCTCTTCACCAAACCCAGTGAACGATCTCCTGAGTAATATTCAGTTATATCTACAGTTCCTTCTTATCCTAGAGGACACTGTCATCATCTGCTGATGGACTCCCCACTAATGTCTCTGAACATGGTGTTATATCCTCCAACACTCTCCACAGGACATTTTACAAAGCAAAGCTGATTATGTAGTGCCCCTGTTTCTAAAATATTCCAGTAACTTTCCACTGGCCTTAAGAAAAAGGTCAAATTCTTAGCCAGGGCTACAAAGCTCTGTATCTCTGCATGATCTAGCTCCTCTTTGACCTTCAATCTCATCTGGAGGAACTGTCCCAACCCTTCTCCCCACGGTGAAGGCATTGTCTCACCTCCTCCACCTTCTGAATGCACTCCCAGTTAAGTGTGACATAGCAAAGTGGTTCAGGGAATGTGCCTCAAAGTGAAACTGCCTTGGTGCCAAGCCACGCTCTACCACCTAACACACTGTGACCTTAGGGCCATTGTTTAATCAATGTCCTTATCTGCAAGGTAGGGATAGTAAAGGTGCCTACCTCATAAGCGCCATGTTATAAAGATTAAAACTGCTTCAGAGAGGCCCTAGCACTTGGTAAGACAAGCAGCACATGCTAGGTCCTCTCAGCTCCTCTCTTCTCTCTGCCTTGCCAACTCCTACTAAGTCTTAGTTAAATGTCAGTTAGTCCACACAGCGTTCCTCAACCTTTTAGACTAGGCAAGCTTCTCCTGTTACACAATCCCACGCCATTTGTATCACTGAATAAAATGATGCTATAAATCATTACTTCCTTGTTTAATGCCAGTCTTTCGCATGGACTGTAAGCTTCATGAAGGTGGGAATACACCTGCCTTATTCACTTTTGCATCCACAGCTGCCAGTACAGTGGTTGGCACACAGCAGGTGCTCAATAAGCACTTATTAAATACAATATTTAATAAAATATCACTTGAGACTATTTGCAAATCCTCTTCAGTTTCACTTTTCCAAAAGCCGCCCCAAATATATGATCCACCAAATGCATCGTCCCGCACAGCTTGCTTGTTGCTCCCCACTACCCAGTTTCCTCCCTCATGGTGTTAGAGTTCCTGGTTTTAACAGAGTCCATAGCTGCCCGGAAGAAAAACCATACTCTCCAACCTCCTTGCCTTTTAGGACTGGCCGTTGCCTAAGTTCTGGGCCATGAAACACAAGACATGCAAATTCCAGATCATGTCTTTGAGAGGAAGGAGTGTGCCCTCCCCTTCAGTAATCTCCCTTCTCCTCAGTGTATTTTTTCCCAAAATATTTTTAGCTTCAAATCTTTCTAAGTACTTAAACCTCATCACTACTACAATCAGAAAGGAATCACATCCTGGACCAGACTCAGGATCCACTTGCCCCTGGGCTTTGTGCCAACCAGAGGCCTTCCAGGTAAGCCATGGGGAGCAGGAAGCTCCTCCTTGGCATCCTCGCCCCTTAGGCTTCCCCAACTCTTTATGCCACTATACCCGGCTCCGTGTTCATTCACAATCTGGTCAATCCTTTTGAGATTCTATTTATATTTTCTACAAGCAACACTTTTAAGACAAATGAGTGAATCCATTAGCCTCACTCCTGCTCTCCTCTCCTTACCCTCTCTACATCAGCTGTTCTGTAAGGACAGAGCATCTTAGACCAGAAAGTCTTGGGGTCATGGATGAAACTGCAAAAGGAAATGGACAGGGGTGGAGAGATGGTCCAGGGGTCCAGGACAGTGGTGGGAAATAGAAAAACTGCAAATGAAAATGAGAATGGAGTTAGAGAGCAGGGCCTTGAACATGCCTTGGGTGAGTGACCTGAGTTGGGTAGTTCAGGTTGAGGATTCAATAGGGGAGGAGAAATACTAGCCAGGAGGCTGGTGAGTCAATAAAAGTGTTAAGAAGAGACAAGAATTTAAAAGTGAGATTAGTGTAATTACAAGTGTTTCCTACAGATTGGAGGACTTCTATGAAAGCTGAAGAATATAGAGACTTTGTTTCCAAAAAGCAGGGCCAATTGGTAATCGTGATTGCTGTGGAGAGAGGGGACAGGTCCTGGGTGCTGCAAGAGCAGTTCAGAGATACTAATGGTGTAGTCAGCTCTACAAAAGAAAGAGGCCTGAGGCCTGACACTCAGGTCTCCTCCTTGTCAGTGATGCAGGGCAGAGATGACAAAGAACGTTTAAGCCTTTGGTAAAAAGTTTACCCAGCACCAAGAATTAGTTTGCATCCCCCACCCACATTTTTCCAAAAGAACACTTGATTTAATAGGTTGTTTCACATAAGTAGACTTGTTAATGTCAGTTGGGATGAGAAGACCTCAAAGAGTGGAGGAAGTGGTTAAACAGGAGCTGGAACTCTCTTGCCAAATGCCTTTCATATTTGCCTTCTGTAAACAAAGATGAAAACCCTCTGAGTCATGTAAACTTCATGTTCCAAAGTACAATGAGATCTTCAAAGGATGGCTTTTCTTATCCAGGCTTATGGATAAATAAATAGCACACAGTAGGGCCGCATGAATCATTTGGAGACTGACTGGTATATGGGGGTTCTGACTTCTAGGGAAAAGCTACCCACAAGTAGAGAGAGAAAATCAAGAAGTTGGGAGTTCATGTTCTTATCAATTCTGTTTAACGAAAAAATAAATTGGGGCTGATGTAGTCTGAATGTTTGTCTCCTGCAAATCTTATTCTGAAATTGATCCTTAATGCTGGAGGTGGAGCCTGGTGGGAGGTATTTGGTTATGAGGGTGGATCCCTCATGAATGGCTTGGTGCCATCTTCATGGTGATCAGTGAGTTCACTCTATTAGTTCATGTGAGAGCTGGTTACAGAGACTGAGACCTCCCTCTGCCCTTTCTTGCTTTCTCTCTGGCCATGTGACACATCTGCTCCCCCTTCACCTTCCTCCATGAAAGCTTCCTGAGGCCTTCCCAGTAGCCAAGCAGACTCTGGCACCAGGCTTGTACAGCCTGCAGAGCCATGAGCCAAATAAATCTCTTTTCTTTATAAATTATCCAGTCTCAGATATTCCTTTATAGCAATGCAAAACAAATCCACACAGAGGCCCAGAGAATAAAAGCTGCAGGTCTCCTATATGTAAGACACTTTCATTTACTGACCAGCTCCCCAAGACCTGCGCCTCTTTTGAAATCTAAGCTCTCATTTGAAATATGAGGAATCCGGACAGTGCCTGTACATGCTCAGAAATATTAAACTGCTCCCTTTCATCCACTAGGGAACTTTAAAAATGATGTGCATGCAATCATCCTATACCAGGCAATACAGACTAGAATGCAGATTAACGAGTTTGGGTTCCTCCCCATGATTTGTGATATTCCAAGGCCTTCCTTTGGATATTCCTTGAAACCAATTAGCCTAAAAATGTATTTCTGAAGCTAACAAAACTGCAGAAGCAGACTTATTGGCTGAACAGACTTTTCAGAGGTCATGGAGTCCAAATCCTACCTCCAAGCACACCTATATCAGCGCAAGTTAATGATCAGGGAGGCCGTGTGCTAAAAGCCAAATAAACAAGGACAAACAGGAGCTCTCAAAGACAGTTCATCTTGACAGAAAGAAAGGAGTATCAATTAATGCTTTAAAACATCTATAGTAAAATTTATCTTTAAAGGAATATACAGGCTGCTACAGGGTGGTAATAAGCAGTTGAATTGTGCTCCATCCCACAAACGATAGGCCCAGGTCCCAACCCCAAGAACCTGTGAATACAACCTGATATGAAAAAAAAAAAAAAAGGTCTTTGCAAATGTAACCAAGTTAAGGATCTCAACATGAGATCATCATGGATTTTGTGTAGGCCCTGAATCTACTTCCCAAAGACACATGCGCACATATGTTCATTGGGGCACTGCTTGCAATAGCAAAGACCTGGAACCAACCCAAGTGCCTGTCAATGATAGACTGGACAAAGAAAATGTGGCACATATACACCATGGAATACTATGCAGCCATAAAAAATGATGAGTTCGTGTCCTTTGTAGGGACATGGATGAATCTGGAAACCATCATTCTCAGCAAACTGACCACAAGAACAGAAGGCCAAATACCATGTTCTCACTCATAGGTGGGTGTTGGACAAGGAGAACACACGGGCACAGGGTGGGAAACATCACACACTGGGGTATGTTGGGGCGTGGGGGGTTAGGGGAGGGACAGCAGGGAGCGGGGAGGTTGGGAGGGATAACACTGGGAGAAATGCCTGATGTAGGTGACAGGGGGATAGAGACAGCAAACCACCATGGCATGTGTGCACCTATGCAACAATCCTGCAAGCTCTGCACATGTACCCCAGAACTTAAAGCACAATAAAAATAAATAAATAAATAAATAAAAGACAGAGGGGCTAAGAGGCCGACATGGGAGAGAGCCACGTAAAGATGGAAGCAGCAATCAGAGTGATTTAGCCACAAGCTAAGGAATGCCCGCAGCCACCAAGGGCTGGAAGAGGAAAGGATGGACTCTCCACTAGAGGCTTCAGAGGGAGCGCGGCCCTGATGACACCTTGACCTTGGACTTCTGGCCTCCAGAACTGTGAGAGTTTGTGGTCATTTGTTGCAGCAGCCCCTGCCCAGAGAGTGAGAGACGAGCTCCCACAGCAGATGACATTAGCCCTGCGTTTTCTAAGACAAGAAGGAGTGCACTGGACAGAAAGAGGGAGAGCAGATTCCAAGCAAAGAGGCTTGCATGTACACAGCCACCGGGGCATGACACAGCAAGATACACTCAAAGAGCTGCCAGGAACTGGGAAACGTTTGGCAGAACGGGCCGACATCAGGGAGTGGGAGGTGAAGTGGGAGACGTGGGCCCCACAGGGCCTTGTGGGTAAAGCCAAGAAATTTGAAAATAATCTCCCAAACTCTGGAGAGCATGAGAGGATTTTAATCAAGGGAGTGCCATAATCAGATCTGCATTCTGGATGGATCCCTGTGACACAGTGTGGAGAATGGGCTGGAAGGGGGCCTGACAAAGGTGGAGAGACCAGATAGGGGTCACTGAAGTAGGCAAGGCAAGCGATGATGAGGGCCTGAACTCGGGGGATGAGGAGGAAGGGGTAAATGCCAGAGATAATGAGTGGCTAGACCCTGTAGACCCTGCCACGGGGTTCGTCAGGTGTGGCGGGTAAGAGGAAAGGAGCAATTCAAAACAGCTCCAAAGTTTCTGGTATAGACAACTGGGTTGTTAAACGTGGTATCATTTAACAGGAGCGAACCACACACATTTAATTCTTTTTACTTCTTTAACTTTATTTTTACTCCACGTACATAGACATGAGATAAACTTTAGTGTTTTAAGATCTCTCTGGGTCTCGGAGTTCTTTAAACATTCCCTTCCAGAAAGCAGAGGGCTAAGTGATGGTGCATGTTTGGAGAAACCTTGGCAGGTGGCTAAGGGCAATGCTAAATCCGCCCTGCCCTGGGTGCCAACGTTGTCATCAGCATTGTGACAACACAGGAATTAAGTAGCCAAGAGGGGTCAGTGTAAAGAGAGAAAGTTTATAAACCTTCCTGGAAGAAAGCTGGAAGGGGACATATGGTGGGCTCTGGGGAGCTGGGAACTCCTGGCTTGTTTATAGAACTGTTGTTACCAAGACACAAACTGGCAGTCCAACCACCTTCCAGGTCTCAAGTTGCCAGACTCTTCTGCTGAATCCAAAACAAGGGAAACTCAGCTAGTCTTGAATCCTTGGTCTACCCAATAGGCCGAAAGGACTGAGGAGAACGAGTGTTCCCATCTCCACCCTTCCCCTCAGGACTCAGCTGGCCCAAAGATGCTAACCTCATTTTTCTGGTGACCCTCTATCTGCCAGCTCCCCAGTTCTGCCAGAGAAAGGAGACAGAGGAGAGATGTTAAAACTGGAAGAAACAAAATCCAATATCAGGATCTGGCCCAGAGCCGGTAACTCTGAGTAACCCCCCTGCTTCTCCTAGTCCTGCCTGTATTCTCTTTCACTGCCAATTGTTTAAAGTTCTGGCCCATTCTTTTTACTTTCCCACAAGCAGATTATCTGCCACTCTACCAGATCACTCCAGAGTGAGCTTTGTCTGGCAAAGGCTCAAAGGACACAGAATCATTTTAGCCTAATTCACATTAGGCCCCAACCTCTGCTTATGTGTCCAAGTCTCCGAGTCTAGAGGAAGGTCAAGGAGGAGCCTCAGATACAACACACTCCCCTTCCTATCCTCCAAATGTGGATTAAATTAGAACAGAGAAAGCAGGGAGACTGACCCCAGCATCTCTAGCTGGAGCTAAGAAGTTGGCAGGTTATACACCAAGCACAAGAAACATCAGCCAAGCACAACTGACAAGCTGGGTGCCACTGCCATCTTTGTTTCCTGCCTGTATCTCCATAGAGCTAGAAATGCCATAGAAGACTCCAGTTATGAGATAAAGGCTAAAAAATTATGCACAATTGGGTTTTGATATGGTGCTCACTGTGGTCCATGAGGAGGAGTAGCTGCTGTTGTTCCTTCTGCTCCTCTTTCTCCTCCTATTCTTTCCCTTTATTCTTCTCCTCCTCCTTCTTCCTTCTCCTCTTCTTGTGCTCTTTTAATAAGGTCTGCTTATTTTAGACGTGATTAGGAATTTACATTTTCAGAATTTCAAAGGTGCCCAGTTTAGATTCACAACATGAAATAGTTAAGAATGTGAAGAGCCACTAGCCTAAACTGTATAAGACTGGGAAGGCAGATAGGGAAAAGCACAAAACACATTCCAGATTCGAAGGGCCCTATCCGATTTGTTTTGGGGTTTCTGCTGCATTTTCGTGATTCAACAAAAGGGTGTGAAGGCACACCCTAGGTTCTATGGGGAGATAAAGTGACTATCTATGGGAGTTCCCTGTCAAATGAAGAATGATACTAAAGTAAAGAACATCATATTAAAGCATTTATCAAGTGCTCTTCTGTGGATTAATAATATTTTCCATAGGTCAACACTGTTTGTGTGTACATGTTGTAAAGCTGAAAAAAAAATCGGCATCCAAACAATAAGAAAAATGTTCCCTTTCTCGGAAGTCAGACTGACCCTACTTGTCCTCTAAATTGTTTCCAGAAGTTAAAGTTATTGAAGGGAGGTTCATACATTTTTTGGTTGATCATTTACCAACCAGGACACATTTCCTCTTGGATCTAAAGCCACAGCTCACCATTTGTCTCATTGATTCCCCTGCCAAAACCTGGCCTTAGTCCAAATGATAAATGACTTCATTGAAGAGTTCCTGATCCATCCATTGTCCAGAATCCTCTTTACACACTAGTGATGGGATCAGAAGATGTGGACAGTTCCAGGATTTGATACAAGTGACCCATCCATTCCCAAAATTAGATAAATTTCTCCCTGGCCAGAACTGGATCCTAACATCTACGATGATGACCCATCTATACTCCAGAACATCTGTTCTCCCCATGACACAGGCAAGAAGAGCAATGGCCTCCTGCTCTCCCGGCGAGGCACCTGTCAATGGGAGAGCTCTCGGACATGAATTAAGTGACCTGATTCAACTTCACGAGAAAAAGCAATTATATTAAAGCTGCCGCTCCATACTGGTGATATGTTGAAGGTCAAATCTGTGTAGTTCCTGCAGCAAGCACAAAAACCTAGGCAAAGGGGAACCCAGAAACCAAATAAAGACCTTGAGCTTCTGGTAATCTATCCCCCTGATATAGCGCTCCTGAAATAGCCCGAAATTCAGGAAATAACATAAGCACAAGTGTGTTAATGACATGTCTAACCATTGGGCAAGGGCTAATAAATCCATATGATCAAATATTAGGCAATTATTAAAATCATACTAATAAATCGTGTTAGTAAGATTGATAAACTCTTATGTTTCGAGACTAATTTTAAAAATCATGATACAAAATGAAGTATTCACCAATGTTTCCATTTATATTAAAAAGGGGTTACAATGGTCTGTCTAGGAGGTGAAATAATAGCTGATTTACTTTTCTTCTTTATACTTTACTTCCCTTCTTAGGTTCTCCACACTTAGCACATATTACTTTTATACTGTAAGAAATAAAAGCTATTTAATTGGACTAAGCCATGGTTTAGGGGGCAGGTGATAAACGCCTTGAGGGAGGATGTGCTGAGCCAAAAGGTGGCTAGATCCCAGATTCATTGTGCTAATCACTGAACCCTTCCCCACACTCAAGCACGGGAGGTGGGAGGCCCCAGTGTGGCCCCTGGCTCCTTCCATCCTGCGGTCCAGTCTCTCTGGTTGCCAGCAAGCTGTTTCATGACTCACTACAAGCTGCTGGGTTGGTCACCTCCCTTGAAATAACCCAGCTGGCAAAGAGCACACAGTGGTGCTGGGAGAATTAATTCATTCATGTTTATAGACAAGCTTGCTGAGATTCTTGGATGGGAGTCTTTCCATGCTAAGGAGTACAAGTATTCAGCTGAGTACATTTCCGGGGCAAATTTCCTGCCACAAATTCTCTAAACTCAATGCAGATGCCCAAATTCAGGACAAAATTTATGTAAGCTGGCTGACAGACCATGCACCATTATAATAAAAATGAATTGGATGTCAAATATCTACAGGCAACTGAACACTACCACGTCTAGTCTTCCTGGAGAATCACAAAGCTGGATCCAACAGGCCCAGAGGTGGACAAACTCTAGGTCATTGATGGGCAGAAGAATTTCTTGGCCCTGGTTGGGCAATAACTCTTCCAAGCTTATGTAAAATATCTCCCACCACAGTCACATAAAGGATCCAAAGGCGCCATGGAAATCAATACAGGCCCATGGCCCTAGACCAAGCCTAAATGAAACGATGATGCAGAGAAGCTTAAATGTGGCATTGGAATACTGGGGAAACAAGTGAAGCATTTTTTAAGAAAAGTACCAGCACCAGCTCCCCAGATGCAGAGTTGACTTTGGACAATCTGTGGATGAAGAATGACTGGTGAAGCGAATCATTCCATTGCAAAGGCCAGCATTCAGCTCAGGCTGTGCCGCAGCTGGCTTCTGACAGGCAGAAATGACAGGCATGAAGAGTATGTGGGAACTGTGCAGAGGCCCAGCACAGAGCAAGGCCTGGGATAGCTCTTCCTTCCCCCACCTCCTACCAGTTGGAGGACAAGCTGGTGCATGTTTGCCAGAGAAAATGGAATACCCACATTGACCCAGAGGGTATGGAATTGCATAGCAGAGGTTCTCTTCTAACTGTACCTCAGGGATTTCAGCTGAAAGCCAAGGTGACAGAAATAAGGAAGACCCCGAGGGAGTTGGTTTTGGCCATCTTGTCTCAGACGTTTGATGTAAAGAGATGAGAGAGGCAGAAGCCTAGTTAAATGACAGATCACCTCCCTCCCTGCAGCAACACCCTGATCCTGTTCCCCAAACTTGAAGGCTGCATAAGACACATGAGTATCTTAACATCCTGGGCTTACCCGTCCCATGAAAGCGGCTACTGCTCCTGCCTCCAGAAGTTGCCCCTAGCACCTCCACTGACCCCATTTTCAGGGCGTGTTTTACTTTGTACTCCAGATCTGCCTGGGTGGAATGACAGCACGTCATTCTCCTTGCAGGCAGGAGCCTAGAAATATTAAACACATTCATTGATCTGATCTTGGGTGTTAAAAAAAAAAATGGAAATATAGGCCCTGTGTTCTTGGGGAATGTCATGGATTAAGTTAGCTCTAAATGAAACCAACTCTAAGGAAGTAACGCAGGGAACTGACTTACATCAGCTTTTCTCTGGATCATGACAATCTCACTTGGGCTGCCCCATCTGAAAGAAGAGCAGACCACATGGGCAGGCTTCTTTCTTTCCAGTAAGGTTGGGAGAATCAGTAAGGAAACCACCAAACACATGGGGAGTCCAGGGTTGGGGAGCTGCATGTTAGCACAGATTCAGATTGCTATTTCTTGTCATCTTGGCATTTGGGTTTGTGGAATAAATAAAAAGCCAACATGTCTAAATGGCAATAGCTTGAGAGAGAAAGAATGCAAATGTGCTCCAGGTTCTGAAGCATATTCTTCAGAATATAAGGACATATCCCTCACTGAAACAGAGCAAAAACGTCAAACGCTGGCAAGCCTAACTAAGGGGAAACAGCCAAAGGGCATCGTGAAGACGTGGTGCCTCCTCTAAGATCCCATAGGATCAAGGCAGGCAGTTCATGGTCCTTCCGCTGCTGAACAGAAGGACGCAAAGCACGGGAACAGCCCCTGGGATACCTCAGAGCAGGGGTGAACACAGGTGTGGAGTATGTTCCCCATTCTATCAACTATCCCTTCCCAAAAACGTAGCTCCCCCTATGTCCATAGAAATTCCTGGAGTCTGCTCTGGAGATGACCAAGCGAACAGTCATGTAGCAGGGACAGCAAAGGAGTGGGGGCGAGGAGGAAAACACGTTTATCTCAGGTCAAGGATTACAATTAGTGCCGATCATTTCTCTGTTTACCCCCACACCTGCCATTTCCTGGTCCAATACATAATGCAAGGGGAGTGGATCTCTGAAGGTCCATTTCTCAGAATCCCTTGCCAACTGGCTTCTGGCTAGATTCAGTCAATAGAAGGTACTGGTGCCAGACTGGCGGGTAGGGAGACGGAAAAGGAACAGAGAGCATCCCTCTCCTCTTTCTATCTGCTTCATGCAGTGGCTGCAACTCTTCATACACCATTACCTGCTAGACCGCCCTTTCCTTGGCGGCCCCAACTTCCACCATGCAGTTTCTGCATGGTTCCAGTTCCCACCAGGCCACCTCCTACTGATGGGAGGTACCCCAGCTTCCTGCTGATGCTGCCTCTGGGTTGCTTCCCCATCCTTGTTTAGCTTGTCGGCCCTTCTGACACCTTCCTAGCTAGCTCTTTGTATTCAATTCCCTCTACTGAACTCCAGGATTTCTGATTTCAGATTCCAGATCCGGACTCATGCGCTTTAGGTCTTAGGAGACCCTGATACAGTAGGTGTCTGCCCTAAATCCCCTCCAGGCTTACCAGGATAATTTTGAGTCCAACTTCCAACTGCCAGCACCTTCATTTCTTTGCCTAGAGGTTTCTTTTCGGTGGCCTGAGCCTTCTCTTCCCATGTGTACGTTCAAGGAAGACTAGAAGTGCAGGAGAATTAAGATACACACACCCACACTCAGAGCTGCCCACAATGACTGACAGGACCGCGGATAAACTCAGCTCTCTGCCTGCTCTGGTTTGAATATATGTGTCCCTGCAGAATTCCTATGTTGGAACTTAAACCCCAAGGTGATGGTGTTAAGAGATAGGGTCTTTGAGAAGTGTTTAAGTCCTGAGAACCTCTGACCTATGAACGGATTCATGATCTGAAAACAGAAGGAAGCGCTCTAGTGTCCTTTTACTGTTCGGTCTTCTGCCACGTGAGAACACAGCAACAAGGCACCATCTTGGAAGCAGACAGCAGCCCTGATCAAGTATTGAGTCTGCTGTGTCTTGATCGTAGACTTCCCTGCCTCCAGAACTGTGAGAAGTAAGTTTCTGTTGTCTAGAAATTACTCAGTCTAAAGTATTTCACTATAGCAAAAGAGACCAACTAAGACCCTCACCCCTCATCCAATACCACTCTAAGGTGCACATTCGAAATCGGCTCCCAGAATTCCCAGAAGAACTAAGCTTCAGTTGTCCACAGTGGTAACCTGATTGACCAGGTACCCCTTCTGGGCTGCCTTCCCTTGTTTCTCTCACTTGCTCACTCCGCTGCTGGGGTGCCTACCTTCCCCAGAATTTTGCACTTGAATCACTGGCTCAGCGTCTGCATCTGGGAGAATCTAAAGGAAGGACACTTTTTTTTTTTCCTTTTTTTTTTCCTTTTTTTTCCTAGTTCTTTATTCTTCATGAAAGTTAAAGTAATGCTTGGAAAGAATGTGGGGTCCACTTAGTGACAGGACTGCAGATGATGTGGGCAGTAAGCCCCTTCCCACCAGAGAGAGCATGGCTGAGCAGGCTGTGGTGGTGGATGGAGAGGGAGGTTTCTGCAACCCGTAGCTGGCAATGATTGTCAGAAGGGCATAGTCTCAAGGCCTCTGTTTCCCCATCCACAAAAGGGAAATCCCATCGGTGTTCTTTAAAAGCTCCTTTTGACCATCATGTCAAAAGAATTGCAGGGAGCTGGAACACATTTTGACCCTGGAGGAATTTTTGAAACCAGCACGTTTGAGTTTCTGGCACATTAAGGGAGAAAGAGCAAGGGAACCTGAGGGGCATATGTGTGCTTCCTGTGAATTCTAAGGAAGTGAAATAATGACCTTGGCCCAGGCAGCAAAAGACAGATTTAATTTACGTGCTTCTGGCCATATTTGGAAAAATCATTTGAACCAAAAAAAGAAAAGTCCAAACTGCAAGTCAATTGTGCCTAACATCACACATCCCAATGGTATGTGCTGGCCTCTCCTAGCAGCTACGCTATTCCAACATTCCCAGTCATTGCACATATTTGGGCCTTGTGTTTTCCCAGAAGCCATGTAGGTCTGGTCTGAAATACCATCCCGAATCTGCCCAGCCTTAGCTCCGAGGCTGGCTCCACTGCTTCTCCTCCCCCACCACACTCTCATTTCGAAGGCTGCTCTGTCTCTCTCTAGCTTTGCTTCCA
This sequence comes from Sapajus apella, assembly GCF_009761245.1. Taxonomy (NCBI): domain Eukaryota; kingdom Metazoa; phylum Chordata; class Mammalia; order Primates; family Cebidae; genus Sapajus; species Sapajus apella. Next base: position 7,017,247 of record NW_022437026.1, read on the forward strand.
TATCCGAGGCCTCGGGACTCTCCTTATTTGTAACTTCTTAATTTAGACCCCGGCCAGTAGAAATGTACACATGAGCAGAGGAGAAGGTCTTATTTTATCCAGAACTCTTGATGCTGAGAATCGACTCTCAGTTGAAGCGGGCCAGAGCCCTCAGTCTGATGGCCTAGGCCACCGGAGGAGTCCACTTGGGATGCATAATTCACATGCTCCCTGCGGGGAGATGTTTATGGACATATTCTACGCATCTCTGGTATCCTACTCCACGGAGCCCGAACCACGCTGAAGACTGTAAGTAAAGCAATGTCCCCTGGATTAGAAGTTGTCGGGTTTATTTTTAAATCCCAAGGATTCGTAAGGATGCCCATGTTGAGAAACCTCAGTGCCCTCCTTCCGTGCACACTCACACACACACGCATGCACAAACATGCAGAGGCGGCAAGGAGAGAGACAGAGGATATACACATGGGGGCAGATGCACTGTAAGGCCCAAGAGAGAAGTCCGTGGGAAGCCCAAGAGCGAGTGTGCGGGAAGCCAGCCTACCTGGCACTTTGCTAGCCCACAGTTTCCACGGGCTGTTGCCATCCCCAAATAAATTCCTGCAACTTTAAAACTCACTATTTATCTCTTTAAGCTTTCTGCTCTTGACTATCTGCTTTACTCTTAAATCTCTGTCAAATATATAAAGTTTTTTTTGGTTTTTTTGTTTCGTTTGTGGTTGTTCTTGTTATTTAGGAGACAGAGTCTCGCTTTGTCACCCAGGTTTCAGTGCCGTGACACAATCACAGCTTACTGCAGCCTCTAACTCCTGGGCTCAAGCCATCTTCCTGCTTCAAGTTCCCAAGTAGCTGGAACTACAGGCCAATGCCACCATGCATGGCTAATTTTTATTATTATTATTTATAGAGACAGGGTCTTACTACGTTGCCCAGGCTGGTCCCAAACTCCTGAGCTCAAGCAATCTGCTCACCTCAGCCTCCCAAAGTACTGGGATTACAGGCATGAGCCATTGTGCCCACCCTAGGAAGTTCGTTATGCAGCTGTTCCCAAACTTTCTTGGTTCACATTACCATTAAGGTCCCAGCAATTTTTATGCAATGCTCCTAGGCTAAAAGAAATACTTATTAGTTTCTTGTATTAAGTAGTTAAGTCCAAATAACTTAATAAGTAATTATGTCCTAACAAATCAATAGCTGTTGGGGAAAATACACATAAATTGAAATAAATAATAAATACTTTACTTCATTCTTAAACCTAAGTGCTAGCTAACAGGTTGTGTGCACCTGTTAGACAACTTTGAGTTTTCTAATCTTGGTATCAGATTGAACAGCAACACTCACAATTCTTGTTCCACAATGATTTTGTGCAGTTTTCACTGGCTGCAACCACTGAAAATTCAGCTTCACTAAAACACGATGACATTACAAAAACAGTACTACATAACACTGGCAATAGTGTGTGGTTGTGGCGTACAGAGGTCAAGTATTGCTGGGCTTCCCTAAGAAGTATTTAGTAATTCCACATCATTTCTGTGACTTTGCTGTGGCACCCTGGGGTGTCTTGGGTTATTGGGAACCATAGTCTGATGAAATCATTTGTCCATGGCTTGTGTGTGTGTGTGTGTGTGTGTGTGTGTGTGTGTACGTGTGTGTAAACGAACCCGCGACCGGAGCCCAGAATAAATACAAATTTATACATGAATAAAGATGCAGCCGGGCACGGTGGCTCACACCTGTAATCACAATTCTTTGGGAGGCCAAGGCAGGCGGATCACGAGGTCAAGAGATCAAGACCATCCTGGCCAACATGGTGAAACCCCGTCTCTACTAAAAATACAAAAATTAGCTGGGTGTGGTGGCGCACACTTGTAGTCCCAGCTACTCAGGAGGCTGAGGCAGGAGAATTGCTTGAACCCGGGAGGCAGAGGTTGCAGTGAGCCGAGATCACGCCACTGCACTCCAGCCTGGCGCCTGGTGACGGAGCAAGAATCTGTCTCAAAAAAAAAAAAAAAAGGATGCATAGGACAAGCCCTGGAAGGGTGCATACCAAACCACTAGCTCTGGCTACTTCTATGGAGACAACATTGGGGGTAAAGAGGTCCAGGGAGACTTTCGTCAGAATGTTTCTGAAGATGCTTTCATGTATAATTTGTGTAATTATAAACAAAACAAAACAAAAAATCCTTGCCATGTAAGAGTGCTAAATTCTGTTCAGAAAGGGTCAGTGCCAAACTCCAGCACGCTGTGGGTACGCTGTGGATGAGTGCTTCTCGCTCAGTCCCTGAAATTTTTTATGGCATTTTTTTCAAGAGTCTTTCTTCCTTTCTCATTTCCCACGGCAGCAATTGTGAAGAGGTGGTAGCCAACCAGAATCACCGGTAGCTGTTCCCCAACTACCCCCCAAACCACCTCCCCAGAGTCCAGTGCTCACAGTTCACTCACAGCGCTGTGTGACGTTGGTGGTTGTTAAGGCTGGCTGTACTTTAGGTAGTTTGGAGCAGCTGCTTGGAGGCTGCTAGTCAAAGACTGTATTTACCTGCCTTCTGCTCATCTAGGTGGAGCCTGGTGGCTGGTTTCCGCCAATGAGGGGAAGGGAGGCAGGATCCAGTTCTAAATTTAAGTCCTAAAGTACCCCTAAGAAGATCCACACCCTAGACTGCCCACACCTCTACTCCCGCACTTCCTTGCTACATCCATTTCTCTGCTCCTTTGCTCTCCCATTTCTCTTAGCTGGGATGCCCCAGGGGCAGGGCAGGGGGTGTGACTGGGACTAGAGGTGAAAAAGAAAGTCACTCCATGAGAGATTACAGAGATAGGGAGGGGCAGGGACGGGCAGAGCAAGAAACAGACAGGGGAGCCAGAGCCAGAAACAATGCATTGTCAAAAATCAAAAAACAAAGTAAAAATTTAAAAAATAGCACGTAAAATTGTCAGGGTAACAATTCTACTTTTGTGACATAGGTTCCAGGGAGCTACATTTCCCCTGAAACGAAGTGACCTGTTTCATCGTCCTTATTACCAAACGTGAGAAGGGTAAGGGCAGTGTGCACAGATCCTCTGAAGCGCAGACTGCAGAGCTGAACCAACCCGCAGTCTCTCAGCCCTTATCAAACGGGCTCAGAGACTGGCCTGAGAACACAGGGGCCTGACTCCCCGAACGCCCTTGGTTTGGGACAGAACCCAAGCCATTTTCTGCCAGTTATTCTTCAGCTCATGCAGGAGTCCAGGAGAGAACAAAGGTCCCAGGTGTCCTAACTCAGCCCTTAATAGTCAGAGTCCCACGGGGCACAGTGGCTCATGCCTGTAATCCCAGCATTTGGGAGGCCAAGGCGGATGGTCATGACGTCAGGAGTTCGAGACCAGCCTAACCAACATGGAGAAACCCCGTCTCTACTAAAAATACAAAAATTAGCCAGGTGTGGTGTCGCGCGCCTGTAGTCCCAGCTATTCAGCAGGCTGAGCCAGGAGAATCGCTAGAACCTGCAAGTGGAGGATGCAGTGAGCCAAGATCACGCCACTGTACTCTAGCCTAGGCGACAGAACGAGACTCCATCTCAAAAAAAAAAAAAAAAAAAAAATAGCCAGAGTCCATGAAATGCCTGTGTAATAAGAATGCTTAGAGCCCTTAAGCACCAGGGCATAAACAGATTTCAGAAATGGAACCAGGATCATAGCTCATCTCAGCTTCTCTTAATACAAGAATCTCTGGCAAACTGAGTCCTCTTTCTGTGCCCCAGCGTTGCCCTTTGCCAGTGAGAAATCCTAAGACGAGGCTGCGATAATTATTTTGATTCTTTATGTTTTTGACCCTCAAATGGTTACTCAGTCATTTAGTGCCTCAAAAGAGGGCAGGAGGGAACTTCACTCTGCTCAAAGTATGTTCTGATAAACCACCCAAGGAATGCATGGAAAGCCAGGACCCTGTCCCCCTTGTCGCAGAGTGAGAGGCAAGAGGGACCCTCGTTCCCTGCTGGCTGAGCCTTCCTTCTCCACGCACCCGCACACTCCGTTGGACAATGTCTCAGCTTCTCATTGCTGTTGTCCAGCCTCCGCAGAGGCCCTGCAATTATGCATAATTTATTCCACGTGTTTGTTGCACCTGCCAGAGGCGTCTGTTGTAAATGTTTCAGTGCTTTGACTTGAGTTTTCTTTTGAAATAATTGTCCCCAGGGTGATGAACTGAGCGGTAAATTAACACCCCTCTATCCAAGGCCTCCTCTGGGCTCCTGTTCCCTTCTAGCTGCAGTGATCCCCATAAAACATTCATTAAATGCAGCGCCGCAGGTGGCACAGGCAGGGAGGGGAGCGCCCAGGCCTGCGAACTGGCTAACTCAATAGATGGGTGACAAGTTCCATGAAGAAACTCCCAGGACCAGTTGAATAGGAGTTTGTTTTAAACACCTTTTCAGTGATATGTTTCACAGGAGAAGACTCCTTTAACCCACATTTGCCATCAGCCCCCAGCTCTGCTTGGTCATGTTCTTTGGATCTTGACACAAAAACACATTTTTGCTCCTCTTGGAAGCCTTCTGTTATCTGAGCCCATCTGTGTCACTGCAATGACACCATCACTCAGGCGTGCTCCCTCTCTTTGTCTCCCTCACACACACACACACACTGTAACATAATCTCACACCACTGGCACACTCTCACACACCCACTCACACCCACTCACACACACACACTAACACAATCTCACACATGCTCACGCCACGGACACACCTGCTCACTCACACAAACACTCTCAACAGTTCAGGAATGGTCTAACAAGCTGACTATTGGTGTATTTATTCATTATGTCAGTGGTGAGCATTCCTTTGTTTCCTGTTAAATTTTTATTTCTCTTCCCCGATAGCAAGGACTCCACTTGTAAATGATAGTGGCTAGTGGGTTCTAAAGTGACATCGGCTTATTGCCTGGAATTCCGTGCCAGCACTTTGCCGGTGGCTCTCAGATCGATTCTGCTGTTCCTTTCCTCTGCTCCACGCTGCAGGGAACTGACACCAAAAACTGTATTTCCCGGAATAACTCATCAACTGACTTTAGGTTAGGTCTGGCCAATGGGAGGTACTGATGAGAGCCTGGGAAGCAGAAGAGGGAAATTCAGAGTATTTCTCCCCCACTTTTTCCATCTGCTCCAGATGTCATCTCCTCCAGGATTCCAGCTCCCACTGGGTGGTCCTGGCTCCTGAGCTCTGGTAAGACCATTTCCACTGCTGTCCTTGCAGCCCCAAGGTGGTGCCCACTTCCTGCCATGCTAACCTCTGCTGCCTCACTGTCTTTCTTGCCTCAGCATCCCTTTTTCTAACACCTTCAGAATTAGCTCTTCGTAATGTCCCGCTGCTGACCTGTGTAGCGTGAGCTTTGCCTTCTTACTGTACTCTAACTAATACAAAGTTTATTGGAAGCAAAGGAGGCCTGGGCAGAGAAAGCACTGAGTGGAAGGTTAGAGGGATGAGAGGCAAAGACCAGCACTGCTCCTCAGCTTGCCAGCTCTAGCACCTTGCCATCTGCACTCAGCTTTGAGCTTTGCCATCTTGTAGGAACAGAGAGAAATGATGTCCTGCTGGGAAACTTAAGAAAACCTCCAAATCTGTCCAGAATAGGCAGTCTAGAAAAGATTCAGACTGATTTAGGGGAAAAAAAATCCAGGCTATTCTTTTATTAAAAATTCCAGATTCAGTATTCTTTCTTTAAAATACGCTATTTATCTGTGTTTATATTCCTGAATTTTCCCTACTGTCTGCTGAACCTCTAGCCGTAAACTGAGCTGATTCTACCCACTGTTGTCCTCAGTGGAAATAGAGCTTCACCCCACTAAAATTTATACAAAACCACTAATGTAGGGTGCCTCGTTTGTCTCTCACCCACCTTTCCAGTGAATACCACAGTCCTTTTGCCTTTACTTTAGGAAAGAAGAATCAAACGTGACTTTGTAGGATTGTTTGAGGATCCGTTGAAGGAAAATGTTCAATAGACACAGGAGCAAGAAGTTGAGAGCATTGCTTTTGAGTCAGACTGCCTGGTACGGACTCTGACTCCACCATGCATCATCACCGAGCAGCTTATGTTCCCCTGTAGACCTCAGCCTTCTCATCCGTGAGTTGGGGATCATAACAATTTTGAGACTTAAAGGAAGTAATATCTGTAAAGCTTTGCATATTATGTATAAGCACTCCATAAATGTTACTTATAATTTTATCATTGTCAACACCTTCCTATGCCCACATCCTTGAAAATCAATGAGAAGGCATAAGAACCAAGTTACTATCATATCAGATAAATAAGGGACAGTCCAATACCCCAAACTGATGAGTTGATGACCAACATCATCTCTGCACATCAGCAAAGAAAACTGCTGACTCTCAGAACTGGAGAGGCTGTATAATCTAATCTCCCTACATGACAGCTGAGGTGGAAAAGACACAGAAGGCTCAGCTGCATGGTGGTGGTACCATAACTCCTACCCCAGGGTCCTAATATATGGTTATTACCTCATTACAGTTCAGAACATTTCATTTCAGATCAACATCAGGTTGATGTGATGTGAATTGCTCTCAAGGAAGCTGATACGGTTTGGATACGTGTTTCCCCCCAAATGTCATGTTGAATAGAAATCCTCAATGCTGGAGGTGGAGACTGGTGTTTGGATCATGGGGCGGGGGGATCCATCATGGCTTGGTGCTGTCTTGGCAAAGGTGAGTGTGTTCTGTGAGATCTGGTCATTTTAAAGTGTGTGGCACCTCCCCCCATAACCCACTCCTCTTTCCCACTCCTGCTTTCACCAAGTGACATGCCTGCTCCCCCTTCGTCTCCTTAGAGCTGAGAAGATGCCACCACCATGCCTTCTATAAACCCTATAGAACCGTCACCCAATTAAACCTCTCTTTTTAATAAATTACTCAGTCTCAGGTATTTATTTATAGCAATACAAGAATGGCCTTAGAGAGAAACCTTAGAGAGAGAGCTTAAAACAAACCAAAAAAAAAAGAAGAAGGAAAGAAATTGCCTACAGCTAACATGAGACTTCATGGTGACTTAATGGTGAAAGACTAAATTTTTTTCTCCTATGATCAAAAACAAAGCAAGGAAGTCCATTATCACCACTGCTATTCAGCATTGTACAGGAGATTCTAATAAGGGCAATTAGGAAGTAAGCAGAGGGGGTGGGGATAAAATATATCCAGATTGGCAAAAAGAAGTAAAACTATCTCTATTCAGATGACACAATCTCATACATACAAAATCCTAAGGAATCCATTAAAAATTTTCAGAAAAGTTGTGGGATATGAGATCAAATATAGAAAAATCAATTATATTTCTATATTCTGTCAATGAATAATCCAAAAATAAAATTTAAAAAAAACACATTTTTAAATTTATTTATTTTACTTTAGGTGCACACGATATCTGGCATTTCTCCCCGTGTTGTCCCTCCCCACACCCCCTTCCCTCCCCACCCCCCACTGTCTCTCCCCTACCCCCCCAACTGCCCCCAGTGTGTGATGCTCCTCTCCCTGAGTCCTTCTTTCTAAATTAGTCTATAGATTCAACTCAATCCCTACCAAAATCTCAGCTTGTTTCCTTATAGACATGGACAAGCTAGTCATGAAGTTCATATGGAAATGCAAAGCATCCAGAATTGTCAAAACCATTTTGAAAGAAAAGTACAAAGTCAGAGGACTTATGCCCTCAATTTCAAAACTTACTAAACAGGCACAGTAACCAAGACAGGGTGGTACTACATAAGAGCAGACATAGAGATCGATGGAATAGAATTGATGTCCAGAAAGAAACTCTTACATTTATGATCAACTGACTTTTGATGAGGGTGTCAAGATAATTCAGCGAGGAAAACAGTCTGTTCAACAAATGGTGCTGGGACAACTGAATATCTACATGCAGAAAAATACATTTGAATCCTCTCCTTAAATCATACACAAAAATTAACTCAAAATGGACCATACTCCTAACTGTAAGTGTTAAAACTATAAAAGTCTTAGAAGAAAAACTAGAAATATCTTAATGACATTGGATTAGGCAAGGTTCCATAGATACAACACAAAAGTGTAAGTGACAAAACTAGATAAATTGACCTATTTCAAAATTAAAACCTATGCTTCAAATAATCTCATCAACAAAATGAGAAGACAATCTACAGACTTAAAGAAACTATTTCTACATCATATTATTTGATAAGACTGGTATTCTAAGCAGATAAAGAACTTCATGTATCCCAAATATAGAAAGAACTTCATATATTCCAAATACACAAATAACTCTTACAACCTGACAATCAAAAGCCAATTAACCCAATATTTTTAAGAGGCAAAGGATTTGAATAGATATTTTTCCAGAGAAGACATGCAAATGACCAATAAGCACATGAAAAGATGATCACATCATTAGTCATTAGGGAAATGCAAGTTAAAACTACAATGAAATACCACGTCACACCACTAGGATGGTTAAGTTCAAAAAGCGGAAAATAAGTGTTGGTGAGGATGTGGGGATGCTGGAAACCTCAAAAACTGCTGGTTGGAATGTAAAATAATACAGCCACTTTGGAAAATAGTATGGCAGTTCTCTAAAAGGTTAAACACAGAGTTACCATATGACCCAGCAATTCTACTCCTAGGTATATACCCAAGAGAAATGAAAGCATATAGCCAAAAAAAACAAAAACAAATTTGTACACAAACGTTTATGGCAGCATTATTCATAATAGCGCGAAAGTGGAGACCACTCAAATGTCCATCAACTGCATGGGTAAGTAAAATGAGGCAAATCCAAAATATGGAATATTATTTGGCAATAAAAAAGGATGAAGTGCTGATATATGCCACAGCATGGATGAATTCTAAAAAAAAAGTGTTGTTAAGTGAAAGAAGCAAAGGACCGCATATTCTGTGATTCAATTTACATGAAAGTCCAGAATAGGCAAATCTATAAGACAGAAAGTAGGTCAGTTATTAACCACAACTTGGCCATTATTGGGTACAGGATTTCTTTTTGGGATAATAAAAATGTTTTAAACATAAATTGTGTAGATAATTGCACAAATCTGTGAATGCATTAAAAACAACTGAATTGTATACTTCAAACGGGGGAATTTTAGGGTATAAAATTAAATCTCAATAGAGATGTTTAAAAAGTCAATGGACTTGGTATCTTTAAAATTAAAGAGGAGGAAAAAAGCTAATAAAACTTGGGGATCAGGCAGAGCTGGGTTTGATTACCAGCTTCTACACAACTAGCTATGTGATCTTAAGAAAATTCCTGTACCACTCTGGGCCTCAGTAAATGGTAGCTTTTTTTACTGCTCAGCAGGAAGGAAAGTAAGGAAAGGTAGGGATCTGCAGCATCAGGGTTACAGTGAAGGCAGAACCAAGGTGATCTTCTGGAGTGAAACAAGCACATCCAAGACCACCCACTAGAATTTGATTCTTTAGCCCCTGTCTATTCCCCAGAAGAAAAGATGCCTTTCCTAAATATTCCATATGCAATGGGCCCCGGCAGCGATGTTATGCAGTGGTTAGTGACTACAACACTTCCTGCAAACAAGAGCAGCACCCATCCTTACCTCTCACCTATGGCTGGATTTGGCAAGAAAGAAGCATTCCCAATGTTAAAGGAACTGAGGGAACACAATAAGGATCCTGACAATCAAATTCTAGGCCATTTGTATCTTACACTGCTCATCTGAGAAGGTCATTTCCCCCCAGTGCCCATAAGGCATTAGATGCTTTGAGCTTTGCATTCTCAACACTGTAATGAAAATAGATGTTGAATGCTACAACATAAACATATGCATCATTCATAATGCATTCAGATGTTTTTTAATTATTCATGGTTCCTGAAAGTTATTTGACCAATCATGCATATATACCCAAGCAATGTTTATATTAGAACCACAGCCTCAGTGTATGCAGTTCCAGCTCCTCGGCATTCCCGTCTATGGAATTAAAATTAAATGAGTCAGTGGTCAATAAAAGTTACATGTGATTTCCATAAAATTATCCATTGTATATTGCTATGGGGTGGAGAAAGAAGTTTGCATGGCATTGCCAAAGCTGACAGAACACAGAATGCTTGCTTTCTGATGAGGGTGGCAGTGACGATTAGTCTTTCCTAAGAATGAATTCATTATTTCCCTGAATAATTGGTGGTCTTGGACTTGCTCTTCATCTAGGAAAAAAATAACTCAGAGGGCCACCCTCTCTGTTCTGTTTAAGTTGTTTTCTTAAAAAAAAAAAAAATGCCAGTATTCTGGGCTCGAAAACACCACATTCTTCTGTTTTGATGCTTGCATAAATTTGCATGTTAACATGAATGGTTCCAACTTAAAGAATGTAAAATGAAATGAAATTTGAATTCAAATCCAAGATGGAGACAAGATACATCTAAAAGCAACAGATTTTCAATCTAGTGGATTTTTTTTCAAGAACCAGATTAAGAAAGACATAAACTCTCTCTCTCTCTCTCTCTCTCTCTCTCTCTCTCCCCCCCCCCCCCCAAAGAAGGGTGGCACACAGAGACAGGTATTTCAAAGAGCCACTTCTTGCTGTCTCCTTTGGTTTTCCCATTGCAGCTGAAGGCTGTATGGTATAGTGGTCAGGTACACAGACTAATAGACCTGCACTGGAATTCCAGATCCACCTACAATTTACTGGCTGTGTGACCTCTGGCAAATGACTTAATATTTTTTCATGAGTCTTCATTTACCTAGCAATAGTACCTGCTTCACAGACTTATTGTGAGATAATGTAATGCCACTTAGAACAGTGTCTAACATAGAGCAAGCGTTCAAGAAGGGTTGGCCTCAGCGAGTGGCTGGGATGGTGGGGTACTGAGTATTTAGATGATGGTGAATACTAAATAATATTTAGATGATGGTAGGAGCCAGGCCTGAAGCAGTTTCTCCTCCAACCTGCCTTCCCATTTTGACCAGACAGCACTGCCCTGGAAAGAAAGGTCAAGTCATATGAAAGCCCATTTGCCCATGATCTCTGGCTGTCGCACAATGAGGGATGTCATGCTCTTATCTATCCTGCCCCACATCAACCCCTTCTCAAGCCCAGTCTTTCTTCACTAAGATGTGCCAAACAAAATGACAACAGGATGTCAATAAGTAAGGAGGACCATGACCAGCAAGCGCCATCTCATACCTCATCGTCACACTCCGTCGTGTTTGTGTCCAATTTCTGGACAGCCGACTTGTGGCTCTCCTTTAGCATTTTCTCTCGAACTCTGGTTTCATACTCAGGCCTGGAATGTTCCTAAAACAAAGAGCAGAGAGTGGTTGGTAAGCAGAAGGAAGAGTGGCCTTGGCCTGCAGGTAATAACCAGACACAGGTACATTAACATCAGCGTTTAGGATTGGACACTATTGAATATGAACACAATCACAAGGCGTCTAGATGTCACATCCTAACAAGAACACAACGTGAGGAAGAGACAGGGGGACACACAACATTCGTTATCACACTGAAAACCAAACCTGGGCACGTTCCTGGGGATAGCATCGGTGTTCAGAAAAGAGAGAGGAAATGTTAACTGGATGATTGATACAAAGGGAGGCCCCAGGCTTTGCAGAGCAGTCTGACCAGAGGCACAGGGACATCCCTGGTCATCCCACCAACTATCGTCAGACCTCAAACTTTAACTTTCAACACGCCAAGTCCCAGCTGGAGAAACAGATGTGCCCCACAGCTGGGAGTGAGGGCAACAACAAAACTCCTTCCCTGCACCATTATTCTGTGAGCTAAAATGGCGACCATTAAACATCAAAGTCAAGGGTGGCCATAGGGAATCTTAAAACTCACTTGCCTGGACCTGTTTCCTGTACAGCCTCAGTGAGTAACTCATTGGCAAGTACACCAATGCTCAAGAGACCTGGCTGGGCCATTCAGCAATGCAAACCTGAATTGTGAGTCATCAGGCATGGGAAAGAGCACCTAACTAATCCAGAGGACCATGGTCAAATCAGTGCAGATGCCGGGGGACAAAGATACATGACTCACTTCAAAGAAAATTTAACTGTGTACACCTGGCCTCACTGGCAGCTCTTCCTTACAGTTTCCAGCTCAAGAACAAACATCTACAGGTGTGAGGACTTCATGCTCCCGCATGGATAACTGCTGGGCGAGGAGTCCGGCACTGGCTCACGCTGGGCTCTGCTATTCAGGGAACACACATGTCCTTATCGCTGTCCACATCTCAGAGATTCCAAAGGTCAACGGGTCAGGCTCCTGACCTGTCTCTGGCTTTCCCAGGACATGCCATGATGTAGGACAGGACAGACCATGTAAGTGACTAACAAGCATAACTAAAACAGCAGGTGGTGTCATTCAAGTGTTTTTAAGGCTTTCAATTGTCACCCATTCTCCAAGGGGACGTCACTCCCACCCCTTCCAGGAGCCCTTCTCCAACTGCTGCAGCATACCTCCCAGGTGGGGTCTCCTCCCTCTCTGAACTCCTAGATCTTTATAGCTTATACCACACATGGTAGCTCTTCTAGCTGTTCTGCATGTGAGAGTCTTCTTATCCTAACATAAGGATCAGCTACCTGTGCTGTATTATTCTGTGTTTTATTATTGTGTATTATTGTGTATTATTCTTGGCACCACGCAGAACACATAGAAATCTCTCAATGCTTGTGAAGTGCACTTGATTTTGTCTCCCACCTTCATCCACTCTCCAACACAGCATTTCTTAAGGTGTGTGCCAAGATCATTTCGGCTATAAAAGGATTCCGAGATCTAAAAGACTGGAAAACACTATAACGTATCGACTTCCTGAGAGTCACAACGAGCATATTAAAAACTCTGAAAAGTACTACTGTCAACATGCTTGCTTAATTTTCCTAAACCCATCATTTCCCACAGAGCAACTTTTGCCTGCAACAATTAATATCCTGCAGGAATACTTTGGGAAGTATGGTTTGAGGTTTTCCCCCACGGCCTCTGAAATTTGGTTGCCTTTCTTCTACATTATTCCAATGGGAGATTTTAATTAAAAACTGTAGCAGTACCTTTCAGTGAGTTCCAGAACATAGACTCTGAATCTCTTCAGGCCAGAGGAGCCTCTCCCACTTCATACCCTACACAGGGGCAGAGGGAGGCACTCCAGCTGACTGGCAGGATGTTTCTGATGATCTCTGGCTTTCCAGGACACGCCATGGCGGTACACAGAGGAGTTTCCTTGAATGCCTCTAGATGTGCCTGTGGCTCACCTCCCCCCATGCTGGGTCCCAGTGCAGAGCCCCCATATCTTTTTTTTTTTGAGATAGAGTCTCACTCTGTCACCCAGGCTGGAATGCAGTGGCATGATCTCAGCTCACTACAACCTCTACCTCCCGAGCTCAAAGGATTCTCCTGCCTCAGCCTCCGGAGTAGCTGGGACTACAGGCACATGCCACCATGCCCAGCTGATTTTTCTGTATTTTTAGTAAAGACAGGGTTTCAGCATGTTGGCCAGGCTGGTCTCGAACTCCCAAAGTGCTAGGATCATGGGCGTGTGTCACTGCACCTGGTCATAACCCTCACCTTATTAAAACAAGCCTAGCTTCCTCAGCACTCGGACAGGAGTCCGAAACTCAAAGCAGAGACAAGATGCACTACACTCAACTGAAGCAGGCCTCACAAGGACCTCCCTGTTTGCAGCCAAGCAGGTGGGCTGAGATTATAGAATCCCTCAAAAGTGAACAACTGAGCTCCTGGCCAGGGCAGAGTACAGCCCCTGTGAGCGCTGCTTTGACACACACAGCCATGGGCAGATCAGCCTTATTCCTGATGTCCCCCAAACACAACAGCACTGGATGGGTAATCTGATGCCAAGTCATCACAGACCACCACCTCTCCCACCGAGACTCCGGGAACTGTTTCCATTTGGTCAGTCTACCCAGGAGCCAGCTGGGAGGAAGAACCCAAGCCTGCTCAGGACCACACTTGTCTCACCTAAAGAGGAAAGTCCAGACATACATCCAACAAATGGCTTCAACCAAGAGTCATGAAGCACCTGCTATGCTCTGAGTTCTTTCCAGGCACTGAGACTATAGTGCCGGTCCTAGACACAAGATCCCTCATTCCCCGGAACTTATCTCCAAGTAGAGGAAAATTATAGTGAGTAAACCAGCACACAAATGAGAAACTGGCAGATGAGGGTAAGAACAGCAGAAGAAATGAAGCAGGATGGCTGCTTCAGATTGGGGAGCTGGGGAAGGCCAATCTGAAGATGGCAATGTTTTCATTGAGACACAAAAGCCGAGAAAAGACAGGTGTCGCAGAGTCTGGGGGAAAAGCATTCTATGCAGCAGGAACAGCCAGGGCAAAGACTGGAATGGGCTCGAGACAGAACGAAGGCCTAGGTAGCCAGAAGGTCTAAACAAGGAGGAGAATGACACGAGCCGAGGATGGAAAGATAGGCAGAGGATTTGGTTTCCTATGAAAGCAGAAAGATGTCACTGAGGATATCTAAGCTCTGATGTGATACACGAGAGCTGGGAGAGAGATGGGTGGGCAGGATATCTGTGTTCAGATAAGGCCACACTGTCTAAAAGGCCCGGAATATCCCTGATGCGACAGAAGGTAAAGGGCAAGAGAGGCCCACTGAGTTGAAGATTATCCCATTTTAAAGGATGAAACTCTGGAGGTCTAGCAGATCTCCCTGCAACAAAGACAAACAGGATCAGATGAGTCCTTCAATAAGTCCCATGGTGGTGTCCACAGGTACACCCAGAGGCAGGCCTGCACCTGCCCAGGGGGTGGGCTCTTGGGCTTGCTTGCTGCCTTCCTTCCCTACCCTCATAAGAAAGCAGTCTCCAGTCTTCTTCTGGCTTCTCTCTGGTTTCCTAGCTGGATGCAGGCCCCACTGCTTGTTCTACCCCTCTTGGGGTGTCCCACCTGCTGGAGGCACTCTTGGGGTGTCCCACCTGCTGGAGGCACCCAAGTGGGAGTACTGGAGGGTGCACAAGCTTTGGTGTATGTCAGTTGGCACCCTCCTTTCCCCTGGGAAGCAAGTGTTTCCTAGCAAATACCGTGGGGAAGAATGATGTCTTAAGGTTATAGACAGCTAGACTTGCAAGTATTCCTGATGCTGGGAGGTGTCTGGGTAAAATAGAAAAAACTTCTAATCATGACTTTAAAGGATCCCTGCCTCCCTCCCTCCAATGCCCAAGTAACATCTGCCTTCTACTCACCCCTCATTTGAATGTAAGTTAAACACTTCATGTAAGTCCTAGGACCCTTGTTCAAGTCATTCATCCCTTGCTATCCTGACCTTCCTGCTTTCCCATGGCCTGAGAGACACAGATTAGCAATCAGGACTCTCCCTGACCTGGCCCCCAAACTATACTTTTTCCTTGTCACCACTGCATACTGAGTCCTGTCCCCTGCAGCCAACTTGGCTTTCAAGATATCTTGTTGTTGCCTATCTACACCCCTCACTTTCCAAGGTCAAGGCTTCTGCTGCTGTTTCTTTCTTGTGGGCGCCCCTTCTTCCCTTTGCTGCCCATTAAAAGCCAACCGGTCTTCAAAACCCTGATTTTTTTAAGCATTTCCTCTCTACATTAGCCAGAGCAATTTCTCTCACACACTCTCCATTCTATTCTAAATATTTATAGACCAAAGAGCACCCTGCTGAATGCAGCTCCTTGGAGATCAGACACTATGCCTGAGACAGTTCCATATTCCATACAAAAACCTAGTATGTAGTAGATGCTTAATGGCCATATAGAGAACTGAACTGAACTGTATGTGTGCTAATCCAAACTAGAAATGCATTAAAGGAAAAGCTGAGGCTGGCCTGTGCACATGTGGGGCACGCCAATCACGCTACAGAACCAACCAGCCCTGCAGCAACCTCACACAGCGCTCTCATCCGGAATGTCTCCTCAGGCCCTGGGTAAACCCAGTCTTGGCCAGGCGCCTCTCAGCCAGCACATGAGCTCCTCAAATCGTGTACCTCCCAGGAAGTTACCATGGCTCATTGGGTTAAACAGATAAACAGGAAACCTGGCTACAGAAAGAAAAACGGATTATAATCTCACTCCTGCCAGGGGCTTGTTACAGAGATTTCAAGGGTATTGAGTTATAACTGATGCTTTTCTGATGGAGAGTGTGTGTTTACACTTGCTCTCTGACAGAGAGACGTGAGGGCTTCCTGGACTCTACTCAGCAGACACACTTAGCTTGTCTCTGGCCCCACACAGACTTGGATGCCAGGATGCATCATCTCTTTTTTGGAAACATTCTAGCCCCCAGCATTAGGGGAGAAGGCACTGTACCCTACCCACCTCCCCCAACCTCCCTCTCTGCCTCTCTCATATATATGGGGCATATTTCAGCTAAATCAAATGGGACCGATAATACAAAGATGTCCCTACTAGATCACCCACATTCAAACTTCAATAGTTCTTCCTATTGGAAGGACCAGTTTGGCCATTTTCCTGCAAGAAATGCAACTGTCTTTATTATTCTCTGTTGCTTATCTTCCTAAATAATTTGAATCCTCTCCGAAGGCAGAATACGTATGTATATTCTCTCTCTCACCACAGAGTTCATGATAGTATTAGTCTCAGGGTATAGGCTCAATCCCTAGGACTGGAGTAGAGTGGGTGTGTGTACCCAATATATGGTAATGCAGTGGGGTGGAGCAGGATGGGGTGCAGTTGAGTGAGGACCCATGGGAGGTGGAGAAAGGCTACATCACTGCGTCTCCCCTTCCAGCACTCTCAGTCAGCACAACCTGCACGGGTAGATTCCATTCCACGCAGCTGCCCTGTGGCTCCTGCCATCCCTCGGCCCACCTGCTCAAAGGCAAGTAGACTATTTACGGCATTAAGGAGAAGAAATGGTAACATTCCACAGACATGGGGACACACAGGCTGGGAAGAGACTAAATTAGGAATTTTGTTTTTTCTCATAAAGTTTCAGAGTCACAAGGTCCGAGGTCCTGAGTCCAAGGCAATCACTGTAGGAGAGTAAGGAGGAGGCTTGTGTTCCACATAGCCACCTTACTGCTGTGGCCAGACCTTGCAAGTGGGTACGCAGGCAACTGAAAGTGCCTCCTGGTCCTTCTAGACACAGCTCTCAGCCCCCTCACCCACGATGTCCTCACTATTGAGAGTCTCTGCCATCCATGGTGGCACACGGTATCAGGAGACCTTGAAGGTTTTAATGGTCAGAACAGAGGGGTTTGCTGAGCTTGGAAGTGAAAGAAGACGGAAGGAGGGCTGAGTGGCAGTAGGGTTGCTGTCTGGAGGAGCGGGAGTTATAGTGGGAAGAGATCACGGGAGCAAACACGACATACAACCCATCATCAGCTCACCAGCATCGAGAATGGGGGGCTAGTCCTCAGAAGAGCCATGAGGGAAGGCTGATGTATTTGCATTATTTAAAGATCATCTGTCCAGAACACTGCTCTAGAAGAACCCACCCTTTTCCCTTAGCTCACGCCTCCCAACACCAGTTTCATACAAAGTGCACAGGCTTATACCACAGAGGATTAGTGGTTCTTCCCTCTTTCACAGACATCAAAGGCAACCAGCACCTGACACCCCTGCCTCTCCTTTGACCCTCAGGAGGATCTCAGGGCATTCTCACATATACCTGATTCTCCAGCTTTATGATCTCAAGATTACCTCTTGCCTCTTGTTCTTGCATCTTCTGCCTCCTCTTTCCCCAGAGGCGGGCACTGGGACATCTGCCCAAACATCAGGCTCAATGCCCTCCGGCTCAAGGGAAGAGGGGGCACTTGAACTCTTGGCCTCAGTGCATGTCAACCATGGCCCAGCCCATGGAGCCAAGCTACACAGGCAGCCACTGTGAGACCCGGCCAGCGACAGCAGACAAACATGGGTATCTGACTCAAGGGAGTCCACTTCCAAGGTCAAAGTAGAGCCAAAGCCCACAGAAATACGTGAGAGGACTCACTTCTTCTTCCTCTATGCCAGTCAGGTCCCAAAAGTAGCCCAGTCGCATCTGTAGCCTCTTCCAGTTTTCCAGGAACATGGTGGCTTAAAAAGAACAGCAACAACAAAAACTCTATTATTTTCAAAGAGTGCATTCTATACCCTTTGGGCTCACCAGTGGAGACTGAAGATAAACTAATATATTTTACATTTAGAAGCTCTCTTTAATGGATTTAGCCTCTTTTTCTTGCTTCTAGTTGAAACTGCTGAAAACACTCCACATCCTCGAGAGCCAATCGATACATTAAACACACACACACGCATGCGCGCGCGCGCACACACACACACACACACACGCGCGCGCGCTCCTTTCTCCACTTCTAAGTTATGAGAAGAGGGTAAACACTGATGACCTGGAGAAGTGAAGTAAGGATGGAAGGATGAAGAAAATAAACAGGGAGGGACGTGTAGGACTTTTTGACCAGCCTCATCTTGCCTATGTGTACATTCTTTCTTCTTTCACCTTCATCAGCACTCTCACTTTTTCCCTACATTTCTTTCTTTCTGTCCCCGGCACCATTTGCCTCATTTGGGCCCTAATCACCTCATTCTGAGGTTATATAACACTATCCTAACAGTTCTACCTGACTCCAGACTTCCAGCCTTCCAACCCATCCTGCATGCAGCTGATAGAATCATCCCTCTAAAGTAGTATGCATTCATTCTTCCTTTGCTTAGCAAATAATTGTCGAATCCCTGCCACACCTACACATCCATCAGTTTGCCTGCCCCACCCATGGCCCTTTGAAGGACCAGCATGCCTTTCTCAGCATGCTCTGGAAAGAACCTGATACCCCCACCAGCACAAACCTACAGCCAGGTTTTCTTATACCAGGGCTGAATGTCTGATCCAGGGCCTGCTGATGGAACAGTCAGACTCCCTCTTTTGAAAATTGCAACTAAAAGACACAAAGAGGATCAGGGAAGGGAGAGACCACGCAGCACCCAAAATGAGGGAAGACCACAGTTTCTGACAGCATCTCCAGCTCCAGTTCCCAAGAGGCCTGCCTGTATTTCATTTCCTATACGCAGGAGCTTGCCTCTTGCTTTCTTAAAACAAATCTCTTGTTATTTGAGTATGTTTGAGTGAATTGTTAATCCTGCAAAAGCACCAGCGCCAATGAAGGTATCTGCAGTGTAAGAAACACCATTCTAGGCATTGTCGGGGAGATTGGGTGAACTTCATGTGGATTTTGCTTCTCAAGCGGTTTACAGCCTGTGAGAAGAGATTGTAAACAACCACAATACATGGCATAAAGCGATCAGGGTCTTAAGAATGACACAGCTGAAAAAGCTGTGGGCCTGTGATGAGAAGTGCTAGCTGCCAGAGGAGTCATCCGAGCTGATTTTTGAAGGACAATGGCATTCAAGCACTAAAGAAGAAGGGGGCAGAGGAAGCGTGCCAACACCCCCTGCCTACATGTTCAATGGCCCCTTAGTCTACGTTCTTCTCTCTGGATTCCAGGACTATGTATGTTGAGCCTGAACCATCTATCTGAATCTCATCCAGCCATTTGTCAATATACAGCTCATGCCCGCATTGCAGCTGGGTCACCCCTTCACCATCCTCTCCATCCTTCAACTTGCACACATTGTCCCCGTCCCCTTGCCAT
>NW_022437026.1:7037227-7051693 GCF_009761245.1 Sapajus apella
CCCCTTGCCATGCTCGACCTGCACACATTGTCCCTGTCCCCTTGCCACCCTCCAGCGTCTACCCTCATCCTATCCTCACCCAGCTCAAGTCCCCCGCCTTCCATAAGATCAGTCCCCCTGGCACCCTGTCCCCCTCACTCCTACTGCCCTACCTTCATGACACCCTGAAAAGGGAGGGGACATGATATTCCCTGAAGCCACACCTACAAATCCACCACTAGCAGGAGCCTGGGCACACTTCACTGCATGTTGTGCCTGGTTATTGTCAGGCACTTCATGTCTGTGATGTCATAACAGGACTGTAAACTTGTCCCAGCTCTTAGCTGCCTATGTCTACCTCGGGCACAGCACAGAACTGAGAATAACAAATACCTGTGCACTGGTTGAATATACAGTTAAAGCTGCATTCGTTTTCCTTGTAGCTACATTACGGTGCACTGATTTGCATGTTTTCATCTGACATGACATTTTGCATGCACTGATTTGCATGTTTTCTGTCTTGGATTTGAGGCTTTTCTGGAGTGAGTGCATTCTGACCTCTCGACACTGGCATTGGCCTGGGGATGCTAAGAATGGTAGAAAGTCCCTCCTCTTCCTACTGGTCCTTCCTTGGTACCTGAGGAGGGCTGTGCATACAGCAGTGCCCAGGGTCCTGACTGACTGGTGTCTCCTTGAAGGGAGGAAGTCAGACTGCAGGAAAGACAAGAGAGGCAAAAGAGTCCTGAAAAGATAAGTTGTTGGGGCAAGGGACGGCCACCATACTGGTGGAGAGTGGCTCCCAGTTCCGGGTGCACATCTATGCCAGGAACCACGTCACATGCTCTGCACACATACCTCATTCACCTGTCGCAAGAACATTGTTGGGTAGGTATTAGTTCTCTCAGTTTACAGATGAGGACCACAGTGCTCAAAGATTATGTCATCTGCCCAAGGCAACTGGGCACCTTGGTCAAGAGCATTGACTTTAGTGACACAGAGCTAGGTTCACGTTTACCCTCTATGGGATCCCCCGCTGGGAAGGAACAGAACTGGGACACACATGAGGTCTGCCTAGGTCAGTTAACCTCTATTCAGAAAATAGCTCAGAAAACCTGCCTCTTTCCTTCCCTTTTCAGTAGGACTTCACTCTCTTTCTCAATGTTCCCTGCAATTTGAAGTCAGAGCTGGGACTGAAGACTCCAACAGACTCACGTCCTGCCGACTGGTATCTCCAAAGACCCCCTGACTCTACACCGCCTCTTCCCTGCCACCAGCAGCCCAAGCCGCTCTCTGTGTAGGGCCATTTCTTCCCAGCCTTATCCCTGGCAGGCCTGGGCCCTGGCCCAGGCCCACAGCACAGCACCACTAATCATAATAATCATGGTAATGAGAGGCATTACTATTATTTTTAATTGTAATTTGTAGACAGTCTTGCCTAAGGGCTCTTGGCTGCTGGAACTGAGTACACAATCACATAAAGCACAGCAAGGCTGTCAAAAAACAAAACCAAGCGCTACCCTGTGCCAGGAAGCTCTGGTGCAATCCCACCCCTGGGTACTTTCCCTGCACTGTGACGTGAGAGGAAGACAGTAGGTCCAGGGGTGGGTAGGAAATGACTGAGGAGCTCAGGAGGGGTGGGAGGTAGCTGTTCATTACAGCTGTTGAGGGAAGAGAAGAGGCAGTTGTTGGAACTTGAAACTGGGAAGTACAATTGAAAACCAAGTTTCTCTACAACAGGGGATTATGTGTCCCAAGAAAGTTCTTGAAGGATCATAGACCCTGAGTTATTAGGCTTCAGCTACTCAATGGTGGTAATTACCTGCAAGACAAATTATGGGAATTAGGGTTGTAATATATCAAAAAATAAATAGGTATTTCGGGTTCCAAATCAGTTCGGGTGGATCTTGGGGTAATTCCACGACACTCCTGGTTGATAAGGAGACACAGAGCTGCCAGTGACTTCCCAGGCAACAGGCCCCAACTTCAGTGTGCTCTAAAGGCCCCTGCTGGGAACAGTTCCAGGACCCTACAGTCAGAATTCGATTTTCTCTGCTCCCTGCTCCAAGTCTCCATGGGCTGAACACTGCCCATGAGCTCCCGGGACGCAGCTGCTCTCCCTGATGATAGAGAATAGAGTGCACCCTGGACGTTTTTCTTGGTGGCTAGCAATACAGGAATCTACCCAGTCAAGTTCTGTCTCCACCCAAGTGAAGGTCCCCACAGGGGATGGAGGAAGGTTGTGTTCCAGTTCTCCTAAGAACCACTGAGAACAGGCCTCTCCCTCTCCTCCTTCTCTTCATGCTCTCAGGGACGTGTGACTCAGGACCCATCCTGGCATATCCTCCGGGTCCCATGGAGTCAGTGATAAATCGAGCAGCCACTGCAGCCAGACCATGGTCCAGCCAGTCTGCGATCCAATGTGCAAACCACGGACCTGCACATTCAGTGATGAGTAAAGGGGCAGGTGGCTGCTCAGATGGGCTGAAACATGTTGACTTGGACCCTTTTCTAATACTCACGGGTGTGTCTTCTTAGAAACCCGCAGTTACCATCGGGTAGCTATTCCACGTTAGTCCAGCTTGTGAGAATAGGAGACAGGGAGAGAGAGAGAGAGTCTGTGTGTGTCTGTATGTGTTTACAGTCAGATAGCTATGGCTCAGAGCAAGTGTATTATCCCCGTACTACGGCAGGAAGGGAAGAGGAGAAAAATGAAGAAACTATTTATTTTTTCCTTCACAAATCCCTTTGGTGGGAATACTGAAAGCATGACTCTAGCATTATATAAAATCTCTACAGTCTATACGTATGATGTCCTAACAATAACACTGGACTAGAGAGTCAGGAAACCAAATCTCAGCCCACCTTTACCGTGAGCTAACACTGTGACCAAGGCAATCACTCCACCATGCTAAGTATTATGCTGCATGATATCTATAAGCTCACCTAAGTCCGTACACCTAGAGGAGTCTTACAGGCGTGCTAGGGGTTTTCAAAACATGCATTGGTTCAAATTATGAATAAATCATACATGGGGCTAGTACATGTTTAGCACGGCTACATCTGAGAGAAAACAGATAAAGACAGGAAGGATATTCCTAATTCTATTCACACATATGAGTAAAGAAGAGAAAGGTATTATCCTTAAAATACTTCTTGGGATAGGAAGGAAAAATGCAAAAGTAAATAACCTGAAGAGGATGAGCTTTAGAGCTTTGTTGTTGTGCCCATTTAAAGGAACCACCCATATTAGCAAGCCTGGTGATGGTCACATACCCCACAGAGCCATGAAGATGGAGAAGAAGACGGTGGCAGGGTTGTCAAACAGGTGGCTGGCCCGCGCAGTCCCACAGGCTGAGCTGAGGTTCCAGTAATCACAGGACTTGTCGCACAGGGGACACATGGTGAAGGCATTCTGCTGGTCGCACATCTCTCTGCTGCAATAGATGGAGGTTGTTGGGTAGGTGAAGCTCAAGCATGGTCCACTCCAAGAAAAAGCCATCCCCAAATAGCTCCTATTTCCAAATCTATGGTTGAGTTTTTCAACTCCATAAGTAAGGAATGTTAAGGAAGTTACCATTGGATTCTTCGCCTGGAGAATGTTACTCATATTTTGTCCAAAAGCAACAACAAAAAGACTGAGTATGGCGCTCCCTGTCACTACCTGTGTCCTGGAAAGTGAGTGACATCTGTCACATATATCGGGCATTAAATTATGCCCCATAAAGTCCCTTCGGAACATGTTGGGTCCATGAGGTTGGTGGAATGGGAAACGTCAACAGTTGTGAATAAATCACAGCCTGAGGCTCAGTCCAGGCTGTTTTTGTAAAGCCTGTTGGCTGTCTCACAAACAGGGGATACTGGTCCCAAGTAGAAACAAGCACAAGTGTGTGGCCAGACCTACACATGTTCTCATCTCTAGAAGGAGAAGCTACGTGGGGAAGAATGGAGTAGATCTGAGTGGAAAGCCCTTTTCTAAGAGCATGAGCTGTAGAGCCGCTTGTAGAATGGAGAATAATAACTTCAACCTAATAAGAATTATTATAACCATGAAATAAGATTACAGAGAATGAAAGAGCAAGGCAAAGCTTTCCAAGGTCTAGATTCTTTGATACTTGGAGCATGAACCAAATCATCTCCAGTGGCCTGTATTCCAACGTGTTCTTAGTGTTATTTCCCTTTAATGGGCTGAAGAATATATTTGAAATTCCATTCATTAGCTGACTAGCTGAATCAACAGATTTAGGCTCATATAAATGCTTGGAAATAAGAACCAAAGAATTACCAGCCCTGACTGGCTTGCCCAATAACCCTCTATACCATACACTGATAGGAAAATGAATGAACTCATCGCTCTGTTATGTAATATTCTCCTGGGGAGACGGGAGGATGGTTAAGCTCATGGTTCAGGGGGAAAGGGTGGAGAACTCAATATTTCATGAAAGCAAAGCATTGGCTGTTCTTACAGGGCCGCTGGAGACAGTGATGGGTAGGCAGAGGATCTAGCAATGAGAACCACAGCTGTGTTTCCCACAGAAAGAAGCAGCAGAGGGTGCTACAGAGCGCGGCTCACAAGTGGGAGCCACTGCCAGGGTGGGCAAGCCAGTGCCCTGTGTGCTAAAGCCAGTGCTCCGATGAAACCTGCGAAGTTCAAGGAATGCCTAGGTCTATTTCTCCCTTCATGAAGAAGTTGAAGGGTGGGAGATTCACTGAGGGCTGTCACCTTCTGTCAAGTCCCAGTTGCTAGGCTTCTGTTTCTAATGAGCTACTAAGTCCGCAGGAGGGAAAGGCCTTCTGTGTGAGAGAATGGAAAGTCTTGGTCTCTGAGGATAAATCCCAGTTCCTCCGCTGACTCGCTGCTAAGCTCTCCACTGGCAAAGGTCAATAAAAATGACTCATCTACACCGAAAATATTAAATAGTAATATCTTAATAATACATTCAGCTGTGCCAGTTTCACCTGGGCATGTTCTTCTTGGTGACTTGAGAGGCCAGTTTAAGTCTTCTGGGTCAGACCTGTGTTCGCTATGTAGTTGAGAAGGAGTTGCTACTTTCAGAGAGGAAAGTACCCCCTCCAAAACAGATTTACACAGAAAATCACTTGTCTGTATAAATTCTAGTAAAAGACTTTGGCTTTTAAGTCACGTCCAAGAACACATGAGTTCCTCAATGCTGCTCTTAGAGTTTGTGTGTTAGGGACTTCATTTAACTCAGGGTGGTTTTTTTTTTTTTTTTTTGGCATGGACTAAAGAGAGATAGAAACCTAGTCAACTGAATCCTAGTTGAAACTAGTCATTGCTAAAAGGTCAGGCATGAAAAACATATTAGCAGTCAGGCAGGTGCAAAGCACTTTGAAACCTAAGTGCTGTGCAAATTATTGGTTTTTAAATTAGAGTGCAGGCAACTATCCATCATTTGCACAAGATGGCAGCCACCATGGCACGGATCCTCCTCAAATCATTTAAGTGTGAAGTCAGAATGCTTTATATATGTATTGGAGGGTTTTTGATGTAATCAATTTTAACAGAATTCTAGAGAAATTCTGGCTCAGAACGACATCAAAATGACTTTGTATTTTCTGAGAGAGGCTGCCTGCCTCTAGACAGGCCGAATGATGAGGGAAGCCCGCCGAGAATGGAAATCAGGTCTAGGGTACTCACTAAGCTGTGCAATCCACAGGTTTCTAGTGAGAAGTAACTGTGGCTATAAATTCAATGGCATATTCCTTTAATTTATTATTTTCTCAAGAAAGCATAAGAAGCTTGATAAATGGCTTGACAGTCCATTGAACCAAGACCCTAAAGTGAGCAACGTTCTTCAGGGTGAATCATTGCTCACGGATTAGGTGACTCAGAACCCTGTTAGCACAACGGGAGGAGGTACAAAGAGGCAATCATTCAGGAAATTCAGACTAAATGGCTGCTATTAAGGTCTCAGACCCAAAGTAGCCAGTCTTTCTTCAATATGGTTTCGATTAATCAGCTTTAAAAAGAATGTCATAATCTTCTCTGTTCATGTAAGTGCTTAACAAATGAAACAAATCCCCTGGTGAGTAGAAAGAGGGAAGTTCTGTAGACGTATCATGCACACATGGAAGTACTACTTACAAGCTTATGCTTATATCTCACATATCAAAGTGAAATTACTGGAAATCAAAGGTGCCATTTAAAGTTCCACCTAATCAATGTCAGTTTTCTGGTTTTGATATTGTGCCGTAGTTACATAAGACATAACCATCAAGGGAAACTAGATGAACGGTCTGCTGGGCCCCTCTCTGCAAGTTCCTGTGCTGTTAAACTAAAATTTTTCTAATTAAAAAGGTTTTATTTAAAAAGTGAGAGATAGTAAATTTCAGGCTTGATGACAAAGTCAGTTATGAGTGGCTGATAGACACACACCCTTAGAGTATGTGTTTATTTAGATTCAATATTGGTTTTAGAGAATACCCCTCTGTTTATGAGGAGTGGTATTTTGAGAGTTTCCATAGACCCACAGAAGTTGGACTTCTGATGAATTTTAAATTATGTTTAAAAAATAGTTCTTTTGGCCAGGCTCTGTGGTTTATGCCTGTTTAATCCCATCCACCTGCCAAGGCAGGTGGATCATGAGGTCAGGAGATTAAGACTAGCCTGGCCAATATGGTGAAACTCCATCTCTACTAAAATACAAAAATTAGCCAGGTGTGGTGGCAGGCACCTATAGTCCCAGCTGCTCGGGAGGCTGAGGCAGGAGAATCACTTGAACCTGGGAGGCAGAGGTTGCAGTGAGCCAAGATCACACCACTGCACTCCAGCCTGGGTGACAGAGCGAGACGCCATCCCAAAAAAAAAAAAAAAAAAAAAAAAACAACAACAAACAAACAAACAAACAGAAAAAAGAAGGTTACTTGGTTTTTAAATAAATCTATTAAAATGTTTATATTTTTCTGGTATTTACACCTTCCTGAGTTGCCAAACCTCATCCTGAGTCTGAAAAACCAACATGCAAAACTTCAATTCTGTAGCAATTTCAAACTTTTTTGACCACGACCTACAGTTAAAACAATTTGTGACATCAGATTTCAGTATGCAAATACATACCCTCACTCTCACAAGCACACTTGTAAAACTAAAACAAAATCTCACGAAGCAACGCTTACACATCCTTCTTATAAGGAATACTAATATTTATTTCACTCTATCCTATCTTATCCCATCTTATTCAAGTCCACTTAAAAACCCATTAAATTGACTCCACAACCCACCAGTGGTTGTTGTTATATCCACAGTTGTAGAACACTATCCACACTGACAGGGGGTGTAACACATCTGCAGTAACAACTGCACTTTACACTTGAATATCCTGCACGTGCATGAGTGTGTGTGAATGTGGGATGTGTGTGTCTGTGTGTAGACATCTATCTGCATGTGCATAAGTATGTGTGAATGTGGGGTGTGTGCATCTGTGTGTAGACATCCACCTGTGCATGCATGAGTGTGTGTGAATGTGGCGTGTGTGCGTCTGTGTGTGGATGTCCATGTGCACGTGCATAAATGTGTGTGAATGTGGGGTGTGTGCGTCTGTGTGTAGACATCTACCTGCACATGCATGAATGTGTATGAATGTGGGGTGTGTGTGTCTGCGTGCAGACATCTACCTGCACGTGCATGAGTGTGTGGGGTGTGGGCATCTGTGTGTAGACATCTACCTGCATGTGAATGAGTGCGTAGGGTGTGTGCGTCTGTGTGTAGACATCTACCTGCACGTGCATGAGTGTGTGGAGTGTGTGCGTCTGTGTGAAGACATCTACCTGCATGTGAATGAGTGCGTAGGGTGTGTGCGTCTGTGTGTAGACATCTACCTGCACGTGCATGAGTGTGTGGCGTGTGGGCGTCTGTGTGTAGACATCCACCTGTGCGTGCATGAGTGTGCGTGAATGTGGGTTGTGTGCATCTGTGTGTAGACATCTATCTTTGCAGCATGTGCAGACCACGTCCTTGCCTGCTGTAGTAGTTGCTGCCACATGTATTACCATGTGGGGACCCAGGGCACAAGTTCTAAGTCCGAATGCAAACCAGCCCACTGGTGCCCGACCCCACTGCACTGGCACTGGTTCCCTATGCATAATACCAGGTTTTCCACCCTTGATCAACCTGAGGCCAGATGTCTAGGGATCTCCAAGGGAAACCCAAAAGCCATGTTTTCTTAGAACACACCTAGGCAAGCTCAGGTGAAGCTACTGAGTTGTGGAGGAGGATATGAGCCTTCTGGAAAACTTCTCTCCTTATTAGAAAAAGCAAAGACTTTGGAGCAGGAGGCGACAGAGTTCAACTCCCAGCCCTGACAACTATTAGTTGTTGAAATTAGACAATTTATGTGACCTCATGTAGCATCAGTTTCTCAATCTCTGTTCAGTGGAAAAATAAAGCCTATTTATGGAGGGTATAATATTAATCTCTTACAGAATCAAAGAAACTAGTTTATAACAATCACCTAGCGTTATGAGCATTATACCCAGCACAAGGCAGATATTTCACAAGTATTAGTTCTTACCTCATGCTAGATGCTCTGGAGAAAGCAAAGCCCTAAAACCCATCTCCTGTGATAAAGGTCCCAGAACTCCCAATCAGGAACACTTGCCCTCTGTCTCTCTCCCTCCTCCCCCTTCCTTTTCCCCTTCACCCTGGGAAAAAAAAAAAAAAAACTTGACAATGATACTAGAGTTTTATGCAAAAATATATATAAACTCTTGTCTCTTACATCAAGTGACTTAGCTTTATTCTAGATACTGACAATATAATCTTCAGTTGATTTGATTCGCAAGACCATTCGCATAGATTGACATAGATTTAGTTTTACTCTACTTATTGACAATATCAGCCCCAGGTGATTTGATTTGCAAGACCATTTCTATAGGGTATGCATCATCAGGCAGGAAGCAGGTAAACCAGAAAACAGGTTTCTGCCCACGGATGCACACATACCCTTTTATAAAATGTGCAGTTTTTGGCTTTTTCTTTAGAATGGCTATTACTTCCCCCATTACCACCCCCAACTCTAAAGATCCACCCAGTGTCTTCATCCACCTGGCTGCGGAAGGAATATCATGTTGGTACAAAGCTATCCTGCCCCCTAGCCACAATGAATTGGTTCAGGACCTCCACCTAAGTCAAATGGAGTCATAGGACGTTTTCACTTTAGACCAATCGAGTATAAAGCTCTCAGGAGTAACACCCATGAGCTACCAGCAGCAATGTTTAATTCAAGTGGATAAAATACAGAGTGAAACCAACAAATGCTAGAAAGAGTCAGAGGCAGGAGATAAACGGAGTCCCTATTCCAGTGTTCCTTGAATGCTTATAATAAATTCCCTTTTTGCTTATTCTAGCTCAAGTTGCGTTTCCATCACTTGCATCCAAAAGTATATTAAAACATACTAACCATGCTTCCGTTTGCAAAGACAATTCTGAAGATGGCAAGAGGTTTAAATTCTGAATATTAACCAAGCGTCCGTTTTGTCCCTTGTACTCTATTTCCACATATTTTGATTTATTCAACAAGTATTTATCAATTTTCTGTGCCAGACAGAGTCTCCTTGAATTCTCACCACACCCTGAGGCAGGCGTTGTGATTACCATTTTACAGTCAAGAACCTAAGCTTCAGGGAGCAAACTGTCCAGTCACACGGCTGATATATAACATTGTCAGTCTAAAGAACGCTGTTTGTAAGCACTCCTTTTCTTTTCTTTTCCTTTTTTTTTTTTTTTTTTCGGTCTTGCTCATTTGCCCAGTCTAGAGTGCAGTAGCACAACCAATCACAGCTCACTGCAAGCTCATGCTTCTGGGCTCAAGCAGTTCTCCCGCCTCAGCCTCCCAAGTAGCTGGGACTACAGATGCATGCCGCCATGCCCAGCTATTTTTTTTTTTTAGAGAGATAGGGTCTTACCATGTTCTCAAATTCCTGGACTCCAATGATACTCCCTTCTTGGCCTCTCAAAGCACTGGGATTACAGGTGTGAGCCACCATGCCCAACCCATATTTCCTTTGTGGGTTCTCTCTTCCCCATAAAAACTAGCGTTGATTCTATGTCTTGGCGTTCCAAGAGTCTTGCCTTGGAGCTACCCCTCCCTGTAGTTTCTGACTTCTTGAAACAGAGGCTGTGCGTTCCTCAGCATTAGAGCTGCCTGCTTTCTCGGCATGCTTCATTCTAGCAGCGTCTGACCACACAGATGTGATTTCTACCCAGTGTCATTCCCCACATCTTGCCTTGGGTCTTATAGGAAACCAAAGGAAAAAAAAAGTGATGAAGCAGAGAGACAGGAAAAAAGTATTTCTCTGGCATGATTTTTCTTACCAGGAATTATCCCCCTGCCCACATGAGACACATTCCCCTACCCTGGAGAAGAGTTTGACGAGAAGAGGAAGTGGGCCTCACCTAGCAGGGCTCTGAAGCCATTCCCAGAATCTGTAGCTCCTAGATCTGTCTCTGGAGGAAAGTTACATATGTCATAGCAAAGGAGAATAATAGAGGGTGAGGGCTTTGGAAGGAGGCATGTGAAAAGTACTTATACTAAGTTTAAACTCCAAATTATAAACATATGGCAAGTGAGCCTTTTTCTTTAAAACTGATTTACCTGGGAATATCTTCTTCAATTGTTGCACATCCATAAAGAAACACAATCACCCCAATTACAGAAGATGGGATGAGGAATGATGTATATAATCCCAGCCATGCAAAATACAGTCCAATTTTTTCTCCAAAATACTTTCTGGAAAAGAAAGAAAGAAAAGAAAATGAAACACATATTAAGAACATCATATACTTTCCTTATTTCTGTTTGTTCCATGCCTAAGGATGGGTCAACATAGATATTCATTCCCCTCGTAATGAAAACAAAGGGATGGAGGTTACACGGCGAAGGGGAGGCCTCAGCACCAGGAATCAACAACTGAGCTTTTCTGAAATGAAGTGCATTCCATTGGAATCACATACACACACCTGTCTTGGCTGTTCATGTGAAATAGAGAGCCGTGAGAAAGAATCCAGCCCCAACAGTAAACTAAAAATATGCCATACGTTTTGGCACCTTTATCTAATATGAATAACACATCATCATTTCATAAGTGCCACAGCGTTCAACCCATAAGAAGGCACACCTCTTTGGAAATAGCTTATTTAAACAAAATACACAGATCATATATTTGGGCATGTATACCGGTGTATGCAAACCAACATACACACACTTACTGAAAAACTACTAGAAGAAATCCAATAAAATCTTAGTAATGGTTTTTTTGGATGATGGGCTTATGGGTGGTTTTTATTTCTTTATTTTTAAGCCACTTTACTGAGGTATATTGGCATACAAAGAGCTGTACATGTTGAACATACACAACTTGATGAGTTTGCAGATAAGTATATTCCCATGAGAATATCACCAATCAGGCCATAAAGTTATCCAGCACCTCCAAGTTTCCTTTTGCTCTCAGCCTTGTGTTGTTTAATTTAAAAATTCTTTGTGTTAAGAACAATTAATGAAGATCTACCCTCTTTGCAGATTTTTAAGTATACAATATAGTATCGTTAACTATAGGCTCTACATTATACAGATCTCCAAGCATATATGTACTGCATAACTGAAATTCTGTACCTCTTGACCAACATCTCCTCATGTCTCCCTCTCTGCAGCCCTGTTAACCACTATTCTATTCTTTGGATCTATGAGTTTGGTGGTTTTAGATTCCTCGTAGAGGTGGGATCATGAAGTATTTGTCCTTCTGTGCCTGGCTTATTTCACTTAGCAGAACGTCCTCCATGTTTCAGCAAATGGCAGGATTTCCTTATTTTTAAGGCTGAATAATATCCATTGTGTGTCCACATTTTGTTTATCCATGCATCTGTCAATGGACATTTGGGTTGCTTATACCTTTTTGCAATTGTTAATAATGCTGCTACAAAATAGGAGTGCGGATATCTCCTCAGGATGTTGACTTTAATTCCTTAAGACATACATCCTGGGCCGGGCGCGGTGGCTCAAGCCTGTAATCCCAGCACTTTGGGAGGCCGAGGCGGGTGGATCACGAGGTCAAGAGATCGAGACCATCCTGGTCAACATAGTGAAACTCCGTCTCTACTAAAAATACAAAAATTAGCTGGGTGTGGTGGCGCGTGCCTGTAGTCCCAGCTACTTGGGTGGCTGAGGCAGGGGAATTGCCTGAACCCAGGAGGCGGAGGTTGCGGTGAGCCGAGATCGCGCCATTGCACTCCAGCCTGGGTAACAAGAGTGAAACTCCGTCTCAAAAAAAAAAAAAAAAAAAAGACATACATCCTAAAGGGGGATTGTTGTGTTAATTTTTTAAGGAACCTCCATACTATTTTTCACAGTGCCTACATTGCCACCAACAGTGAACAAGGGTTCCCTTTTCTCCACATCAGCACCAACCTTTTTATCTTTTGTTATCTGATAATAGCATTCTAATAAGTGTAAAATGATGTCTCATTGTGGTTTTGATTTGCATTTTCCCGATGAATAGTGACGTTAAACACTTTCTCATAGACCTCTTGGTCATTTGTATGTCTTCTTTAGTGAAGCATCTACTTAGGTCCTTTACTAAATTTTTAATCAGGCTATTTTTTTTTTTTGCTTTGCTATTGAGTTGTAGAAGTTCCTTATACATTTTGGATATCAATCCTTTACCAGATATATGGTTTGCAAATATTTTCTCCCATCCTGCCTATTGACCTTCACTCTGTTGATTGTTTCTTTTGCTGTGTAGAAGCATTTTAGTTTGATATATTCCTACTTTATTTTTGCTTTTGTTGCTTGTGCTTTCGGTGCCATATCTAAGAAATAATTGCCAAATCTAACGTGTAGAAGCTCTTTTCCCTTTTCCTTTTAAGAGTTCTGTTGTTTCTGGTTTTACATTTAAGTCTTTAATCCATTTTAATTTGGGTTTTTGTATGGTATGCAATAAAGGCCCGACTCATTCTTATGCATATGGATATCCAGTTTTCCCAATATCATTTATTGAAGAGTAAGTAATATGAACAGTTTAACAATACTGATTCTTCTGATCTATGAGCACAAGATACACTTTGTAAACCAAAACGTATTCTGAGACATGTCTCAAACAATGTAGAAGTTTATTTTGCTAAAGTTAAGGACAGGCCTGGAAGAAAAAAACATGGAGTCACAGAAACAGTCAACGGTCTATGTCTTTCTCCAGAGAAGAATTTTAAGGGTTTCAATATTTATCAGTGACTTTCTCCAAAGATGAATTTAAGGGCTTCCGTATTCAAAGGGGAAATATTGGGCTGGTGGGCTAGAGGGGAAAGAGGGAGGGTATGGTCATTCACAAGTTGCAGGAGAAAAGGAGCAGGTGGGAGAATAGTCAATTAATTATTCCTTTTGTGCTCAGCAAATTGTCACTTAATATAAGGAGAATATAGAGCAGCTGCCTGTGGAGATAGTTACCCTTTTATCTGTGGCTATCTGCTTAGGAACAAAAGGAGGGGCAACTTCTTGCATCACACAGGTTTCAGCTTAATTTTTTCTCATTTTGCCAGAATGAATTGAGGTCCCAAGTTTTTATTTTCCCTTCACACCTTCCTTTCATTTATGTTCTCTTTAATTTCTTTTATCAATGTTTTATAGTTTTCAATGTGCAAATCTTTCGCCCTCTTGGTTAAACTTATTTCTAAGTATTTTATTCTTTTTGATGCTATTGTGAATAGGACTTTTTTTTTTTTTTGAGATGGAGTTTCTGTGGCCCAGGCTGGAGTGCAGTGGCATGATCTCGGCTCAGTGCAGCCTCTGCCTCCCAGATTCAAGTAATTCTCCTGACTCAGCCTCCCAAGTAGCTGGGATTATAGGCCCCCACCACTGCGCCTGGCTAATTTTTGTATTTTTAGTAGAGATGGGGTTTCACCATCTTGGCCAGGCTGGTTTCGAACTCCTGACCTCATGATCCACCCACCTTGGCCTCCCAAAGTGGTGGGATTACAGACCTGAGCCACTGCACCTAGCCGACTTTTTTCTTAATTTTCTTTTAAGATAGATTGCTAGTGTACAGAAATGCAAATGATTTTTATATGTTGATTTAGTATCCTGCAACTTTCCTGAATTTACTATTTCTAAAAGTTTTTTTAAATAGAATCTTCAGGGTTTTCTACATATGAGATCATGTCATCTGGAAACTAATGCAATTTTACTTCTTCCTTTTCAGTTTGATGCCTTTTTTTTTCTTTTTCGTGCCTAATCGCTCATTAGAACTACTATGTTGAATGTGAGAAGTAAGAATGGTCATTTTTGTCTTATTCCAGATCTTAGAAGAAAAACTTTTTTACTATTAAATATGATGTTAGCTTGAGATTTTCATGGTTTTTATTGTCTTGATGTTAGATCCTTCTATTCCTAATTCATTGACACTTATGTTCCTTCTATTTCTAATTTGTTGAGATATAAGTTCCCTTTTTTTTTTTTTTTTTTTTTTTTTTTTTTTTTTTTTTTT
>NW_022437026.1:7051793-7099365 GCF_009761245.1 Sapajus apella
TAGCTGGGATTACAGGCACGTGCCACCATGCCCAGCTAATTTTTTGTAGTTTTAATAGAGACGGGGTTTCACCATGTTGACCAGGATGGTCTCGATCTCTTGACCTCGTGATCCACCCGCCTCGGCCTCCCAAAGTGCTGGGATTACAGGCGTGAGCCACCGCGCCCGGCCCTTTTTTTTTTTTTAAACAGTTTTGCTCTTGTTGCCCAGGCTGGAGTGCAATGCCACGATCTCAGCTCACTGCAACCTCCACCTCCCAGGTTCAAGCAATTTTCCTTCCTCAGCCTCCAGAGTAGCTGAGATTGCAGGCACGTGCCACCAAGCCTGGCTAATTTTTGTATTTTTAGTAGAGACAGGGTTTCACTGTGTTAGCCAGTCTTGAACTCCTGAACTCAGGTGATCCACCCGCCTTGGCCTTCCAAAGTGCTGGGATTATAGGCGTGAGCCACTGCACCTGGCCAGTTCCTTCTATTTTTAATTTGTTGAGAGTTTTAAATTGTAAACAGTGTTGATTTCTGTCAATTATTTTTCTGCATCTATTGAGATGTTCATGCGATTTTTATCTTCATGTATTGATTAGCATATGTTGAACCATCTTTGTATAACAAGAAAAAAAACCTACTTGGTCATGGGGTATGATCCTTTTAAAGTGCTGTTGAGTTTGATTTACTAGTATTTTGTTGAATATTTTTGCATCTATGTTCATCAGGGATGTTGACCTATAGTTCCGTTTTCTTGTGGTGTCTCTGTCTGGATTTGACATCAGGGTGGTGCTGACCTAAGAAAGAATTTGTAGGTTTTCCCTATTTTCCTGTTTTGTTTTTTTTTTTTTTTTTTAGAAGACTTTAAGAAGTATTGGTATTAATTTTTCTTTGAATGATTGGAAGGATTCATCCATGAAACTATCTGTTCCTCGACTTTTCTTTGCTGGGAGTTTTGTTTTGTTTGTTTGTTTAATTATTGCTTGAATCTGCTTATTTGTCATTGGTCTGTTCAGGCTTCCTATTTCTTCTTGATTCAATCTTGTCAGATTGTATGTTTCTAAGTATTCCATCCATTTATTCTAAATTGACCAATTTGTTGGTGTATAATTGTTCATGAGTCCTCATAATCCTTTTCGTTTCTGTAACATCAGGTATAAAGTCTCATCTTTCATTTCTGGCTTTATTTATTTGAAACTTCTCTCTTTTTCATTAGTTAGTCTAACTAAGCATTTGTCACCAAACTCTTAGCTTCATCAATTTTTTGTTTTTGGTTTCCTATTCTGTCTTATATTTATCTATCCCCTAATCTTTATTATTTTCTCCCCTCTGCTAATTTGGTACTTAGTTTTTTTCTTCTTTTGTAGTTACTTGAGATGTAAAATTAATTATTTGATATCTTCTTCTTCTTAAATGTAGGCATTTACCACTTTAAACTTCCTTTTAGTATTGCTTTTGCTGCATCTCATAAGTTTTAGTAGGTTGGGCTTTCATTTTCATTTGTCTTGAGATATTTTCTAATTTTCTTTTTGATTTATTCTTTGACCTAGGCATAGTACTCTTGGTTGGCAGGTTTTTTAAATTTCAGTACTTTGACTATATCATCCCATTCTTTCCTTGCCTGCAAGGTTTCTGCTGACAAGTCTACTAGTAGCCTTATCATGGTTCCCTTGTTTGTGATAAGTCATTTTTTTCTTGTTGCTTTTAAAATTCTCTACTTGACTTTTGAGAATTCAATTTTAAGGTGGCTCACTGTTAATCTCTTTAGGTTCAATTTATTTGGGTACACTGAAACTTCATGAATTTGGATGTTCATTTCTCTTCCTAGATTTGGCAAGTTTTTAGCAATTATTCCCTTGAAAACGCTTCCTTTCTCTTTCTCTTTCTTTCTTCTCTTCCGAGTCTCCCAGAATACATATATTGGTTCACTTCATGGTATCCCGTAAGTCCTTAGGCTTTTTTCACTTTTCAACTTTTCTGTTCCTCCAATTGGATAATTTCAAGTGACCTGTCTTTAAGTACAATGATTCTTTCTTCTGCTTGACCAAGTATGCTATTGAAGTTCTATATTACGTTTTTTAGTTCAGTCATTGTATTCTTCAGTTCTAGGATTTCACTTTGGCTCTTTTTCTATTATTTCTATTTGTTTGTTGAACTTCTGATTTTGTTCACATGTTATACTCTTAATTTTGTTTAGGTGTCTGTTCTCTTGCAGCTCATTTAAGACAATTATTTCGAATTCTTTGTCAAGCAGATTATGTATATCAATTTATTTAGAATAAGTTCCAGGAGCTTTTTTCAGTTCCTAATAAGGTAGTGTCATGTATTCCTGATTCTTTGTGATCCCTGTAGCCTTAAGCTGGTGTCTGTGCATTTGAAAAGTGGTCACTTCTTCCAGTTCTTACTGACTGGTTTCATCAGGCAAAGACCTTCATCAGCCATACTGGTCAGTGATTATGGGTGAATCAGCTGCCAGGGTCAGCAGGCAGAGTCTGTGGACGAACTTAAGCTGGGTGGGGTCCAAGGGTGGACCTGCTTCCATGGTCCATAGGTGGGCCTGTTATCAGAGTCTGTGGGTGGGCTGGCCTTCTGCTGGGTATGTGGGCAGCTGGGCCTGCTTCCAAGGTCTACTAGAGGACTGGGCTGCTGCACCACAGATAGAGAGTCTTTTGGAATCTGCATGAGGGTAGGGCTGCATTTTGTCTCCATGAGCAGGCAAGGTTGCTGCTGGGTCCATGGGCAGATGAGCAGGGCTGCCCTGGGTCTGTGGGAGAGTGGGTGGATCTGTCACCGGGTCCCCTGCCCTGTGGAAATGATCATGCCATTGGGGGCATAGGAAGCCAGGTTCCTGTAGGAGCTGTACGTGGGCAGAGTTCCTCATGAGCAGTGAACAGGCAGAGCTGTCACTAGGTCTTCAAGTGAGCAAGGCTGCTTCCAGGCCCATGGTTGGTGGGTCTGCTACCAGAAAGCATGATCCTGCATTATCAATGAAGTTTTTCTAGGTTTTGAGCTCCACGGGGGTTCTGCAACCTCTTACCTGAAAACCAGAGCTCTCATATAGGTATATTTTATATAGAGATGGTTGTTAAATAGGTGTTTCAGTAAAAGGGTGAGGCCTGGGGACATTCTGTTTGGCCATCTTGCTGATGTCACTTTATTTCTTTATTTCTACCTTTGTGCATTTATTATTTTAAATGTTTTAATTTTTAAAATTTTTCTACCTTGTTAAATTACTTTTATAATGAAAAGTGATTTCTTCTGAAAAGAAAATTTACCAACTCATATATTTTTGATTCTCAGATTATAAAGTTTGTAAATTACCAGTTAAGCCTCTAACTGGGATCACCTCTTATTCAAATCAGAAGCCTTAAACAATTGGGAGAAGAGATCTGACTCTAGGACCTAGGCAAAGACCCAGTACTTCTGACGTCAGAGGTGGGTTACACACACAGCCCTTGGTGGAAAGGCTGGAAACTCTTCTGGGCCCAAGATTCTGCAAAATTACAAATTAGGAGTCTGTTACTGCTGAGGAAGGGCAGGAAACTGTCTCCCGCCCAAGAATCCCTACCAGTAAAGGCAGAGTTTAATTGTGAGGAACAGAGGGAGTACATGAATTCAAAGAAAGCCTCATTTTTTGCTCATCATCATTGGTCATTAGAGAAATACAAATCAAAACCACACTGAGATACCATCTCACACCAGTTAGAACAGCGATCATTAAAAAATCTGGAGACAACAGATGCCGGAGAGGATGTGGAGAAAAAGGAACACTTTTGCTCTGCTGGTGGGAGTGTAACTTAGTTCAACCATTATGGAAGACAGTGTGGTGATTCCTCAAGGATCTAGAAACAGAAATTCCATTTGCCCAGCAATCCCATTACTGGGTATATACCCAAAGGATTATAAATCTTTCTATCATAAAAACACATGCACACATATGTTCACTGCGGCACTGTTTACAATAGCAAAGACCTGGAACCAACCCAAATGCCCATCAATGATAGACTGGACAAAGAAAATGTGGCACATATACCCCATGGAATACTATGCAGCCATAAAAAACAATGAGTTTGTGTCCTTTGTAGAGACATGGATAAACCTAGAAACCATCATTCTCAGCAAACTGACACAAGAATAGAAAACCAAACACCGCATGTTTTCACTCATAGGCGGGTGATGAACAATGAAAACACTTGGACACAGGGAAGGGAACAACACTCACAGGGCTAGGTGGGGGAGTGGGGTAGAGGGGAGGGACAGCAGATGTTGTGGGGAGGATAGGGAGGGATAACACCAGGAGAAATGCCTGATGCAGGCGACAGTGACGGATGGATGGAGACAGCAAACCACCATGACATGCATGTATCTATGCAACAATCCTGCAGGATACAGGATGTGCACATGTACCCCAGAGCCCAAATACAATTGAAAAGAAAAAAAGAAAGCCTCATTTCTGAGGCTCAAGTGCACAGAGACTGCCTAAGACTGAGACAGATCTGAGAACAAAACCTCCCTGTTTCCCTCCACAGCCCCACTTATAAGTAAGTGATAAGCTCCACTTATCACTGAGCAACAAATATCAACAGTCTGATGCTGGGGTAGTGGGAGGGGCATGGAGAAAGACCCCTTTGTAGCACAGGCATGCAAGGACTGCTGAAATCTGAGAGTGAAAAAAGAAACAACGAGGACAAATTTTCAGCATTCCAGGGCTCACACAAAGCAGAAGGCAATATCACACTATCGCTGAAGGAATCTGAAGTTTGTGGTGGACTGAAGGTGATTCTTGCAAACAACAAAACCCCACTCAACTAGATTGACTCAATCCTCCTCACTACTGACCTGATGGAATGGAAGAGGCGTAAATACTATTTACCTCAGTTTCCACTGTCATTGTATACACATTGTTTGGCATTCAATAAACAATTATAAGGCACAAATAAAATAAAATCCCATTGTCAGGAAATAAGGCAATCAATGAAGCTAAGCTTGACTTGAATGTCAGCATGATGCAATAGGGATTTTTTAAATAACTAATATATTAAAGCAGAATCTACTACAAAAGATGTATCAAAAGAAAATACAAAGGGAAAAAGGAGTGAAGAAAAACAAATCTAGCATTCAAGAGCTGCAGGACAATATCAAAGGATCTATCACACATATAATTAGAGTCCCAAAAGGATAAAAGAAAGAAGAGAGAAGAATATTTAAATATGTTATGGCTAAGAATTTTCCAAGAGTTACAAAAAAACAACAAAACACACATCGGCAATGTTCAAAGAACCCCATGAAGAATAAATACAAAAACAAAATGGATCCCCACATGCTTAGATACATCATAGTCAAATTTCTGAAAACCAAAGATAGAAAGAGAAAACCTTTAATTAAGCTTGTAGGGTAAGGAAGTAAGATACAACAGAAGATCAAAATTATTATATAGAATATATATCTGATTTTTTGGCAGAAACTATGCAAGCCAAAAGATAGTAAAGTGACACCTTAGGGCAGGAGTCCTCAACCCCCAGACCACAGACTAATACCTGTCTGTGGCCAGTTAGGAATTGGGCCACAGAGCAGGAGGTGAGCAGCAGGACGAGCCGGCATTACCGCCTGAGCTCTGCCTCCTGTCAGATCATCAGTGGCATTAGGTTCTCAGAGATGCATGAACCCTATTGTGAACTGTACATGGGAGGGATCTAGGTGGTGCACTCCTCATGGGAATCTAATGCCTGATGATCTGAGGTAGAATAATCTCAACCCAAAACCATCCTCCCCCTACCCCAGTCTGTGGAAAATTATCTTCCACAAAACTGATCCCTGGTGCCAAAAAGGTTGGGGAATGCTGCCTTAAAATATGGAAAGAATATCAATGAAACGCCTTTCAAAAATGAAGGCAAAACAATGTCTATTTTAGGGAGTAAAAGCCAAGAAAATTTATTACCAGCAAATATGATCTATAAACGTAAATGTTAAAGAAAGCTCTTTGAGCAGAAGGAATGTAATCTCAGTAGAAATTTGGACCTACACAAAGAAACGGAGAGTACCAGAAATGGTGAAAAGGATGACAAGAGGCATTTTCCTATTAAGTCCTTTAAAAGGCAATTCACTATTTAAAGTGTGCTTTCTCAATCACCATTTTTCAAACACCATCATCAATATTTCTTCATTTCTTTCTGCATTTAAATTTTTTCTACTTTGTTAATAAATCACTTTTATAATAAAAAAGATTTCTTTTGAAATCAAAATTTACCAACTCGTTATATATTTTATTCTAGGAGTTTGTGAATTACCAGTTAAGCCTCTAAAAATCAATTTTCCCTTAGATAATATGATTATGCATGCCTGAGGAGAAAAATGCAAACTACCAAGATGCAATGTATTTCATTTCTCAAAAGCCTGTGACATAAAACACAAGAGGGAAATGAGAGCTCTGCCTATACTTTGATGGAAGGTAAGAACAGTGAATAGAATCTTGTTTCCACTTTTATATTTTAGAAAGAAATTTTTTTGGAGATCTCTCATCCTAATCTACTGTTTTAATGGTACCTATGGTAAAATTGAATTGAAAAGAGGGCAAAGAAGAGTGTAAATGCTAGCTTTTAGGGGCTCTGGTAAAAAAGATTAAAGAATAGAAATGAAAGCAAAAGTCAAATTACACACCCAGTATAAATCCTCCTTCTCCACCTAATTTTACCTCCCTTTATCTCCAACTCCCTGTCCCTGGCCCCCCAGAAGCACTTTTGGATATCTGGGCCCCTAGCTTAAACCCCTCTCCTCAAAATCGGGTCCCATCCCCTCAACAGATTCCTTTAACACCTAAAACTCCTCCAACTTATCCAGCAAATCCTTTAAACGTTCAACTGCTTGCTTTAACTCCCATGCAAGATTTACAAAAAGCATTCTTGCCTGATCTCCAGACCAAGGGTATACAGGTTACTTGTGTAAAAGTTGACAGCCAGGAAATAAATTGGACACAGATTGAGGCGACTTGCAGCCTGGCAGGCTCTGCTCTACCTTACCGCTCCTCTTACTTCTGTGAGGCTCTAATAAAACTTCAACAGCTTCAAGACTTCCCAAATTTTGGACCCCCTACTGAAAAAAAAATCCTTACACTGTCCTACACTTAAGGAGAAAACAACTTTAAAAGTTAACCTTGATCTCTGATAATAAGCAAATATGCAACCAAAACTCCTCCTTAGAGAGAACCTACATTTTTTTCCAGTCCTTTGGAATTGTAAATCTTACCATGTCTCTGAAATGTAAACATCTAAGGAGTTAACTAAAACAATGTCTACACCCATTTGAGACTAAAAAAAAGAAGAAAGGAGAAAGAAGAGGCTTTTTATTTTAAAAATCAAACAGCTATAAAAACTCCTATAACCCAAATTTAGTCCACAGCCCCCATAAGATTACCTAGCCAGGGCAAATGACAATTTTTAATGTATTCTTCACAAATACTGGTTTTAAAAAATTTGGCCATCTAAGCAGGTAACCTTAACATGCCCCACAGGCAAAAACACAATTTGCATCCTACTATCCTTTATAAGCTAGTGAGTTTTATATTATTGTACCTGTCTTATCATTAAAATTTTAAAATGAAAACTGTAAGATTTCTTTGTGTTTGTCTATATGTTCACATGTTTATGCATGTGTTCATCTCTGTTTGTATGTTATGCTTACATGGTACAAAACCCCTTTTAAAAAGTTATATTAAAATTGTGCATAGAGATAAATCAGTATTCATATAAATTAAATGCTCCTAAAATTGCTAGAACTATAGAAACGAAACCAAATTTTTTTTTAAGTTTACATGACTTGTACGCTCTTTGGTAAATAAGGTTAGTTTAATATTGTTAGATTAATGAGAACAGCTCTGTCTTCTGAGTTAACAGCAAGCAAAACAAAACAAAACAAAAACATGTATTTAACTTCAGAGATCTTGCTTTGCCAATAATTGTCTGAAAGTTTGTGCTGTAAAAATAGTTAACAGGAAAATAACTTGAGATAATGGTTAGCCTTGTCTGACGTTTTATGAAATTTTCATGCATAATCCAAGCATAATTGTTAAGAATGAGTAAATTAAATAGATGTAAGTGGAATAAAATTTTATAAATGTATTTTTAAATAACTAGTTTGTTTTACGATATGTTTACTTTAAATGTTTTTCAAATCACTTTGGTAACTACATTCTTATGGTGTTGCTAAGTTAAATTAAATGATGGATATTCATTGCATATCTAGATCATTTCCAAGTGAAGGAAAATACTGAAACATTAATCGCTGAACATAAGGTTTAAGTTTACCTACTTTTGGCTTCTTATTACAAAGGAACTAAAATATTTGGGTCTGTTAGTAAATATATCCTGTTTGACATTGAAAAATTATTCTAAGAGGAAGCATATGTTTCTAGAAATTATGAAATGTGTATTTATGTTATATAACAATTTGAAACTGTTTACTTCTTAGGTTTTCACTGGAAAATAAGGTTACTAAGAGTTAAAATTTCTAATTAATATATAAAATAATAAGAAACAACACTATATGCAAATATAAAATGTAAGATGTTAAATGGTATGAGGCTGTTGAGTTTATGTTAAACAAAGAGTAATTTTGTCTAGTTTAGAGATTGCTTAAAGGTAGTTTCAGAATGAATGAAGGAAGAAAGGATATAGATAAAGCAGCGAAGATAGAAGGTTGGGAAGAGAGAGAAAGTGAAAGAAAATCTTTTATGCTCAAACTGACTAAAATTGAATGAATGTATTACAAAGGTATCAAAATGAGCCTTAATATCAAAAGTATACTGATACAAAACTAGAATTTGATCTTTTCCTTTAAAATGTCAAGATTTTCTTGGAGTATTGATAAGAGATAGTGAAAATTTTTTCTTCACTGTTTAAGTTCAACAAAGCTTTGTGTCTTACCAAAATAATTTGTTGTGCTTCATGTTGTCTTTTATTAGGTCTTTAATTAAGAAAACTGAGTCTTCTCAATAGTAAAAGAGCTAAGGTTTTTCATACAGCTATGTCACTTTCTGCATTTACCTTGAAGTCTTTTAGTTGTCACTCTGGTTAAATGAATGACGTGGTAACTTCTGATACTATTTACTTAAGTGTTGTAAACTTTTGGTGTTTTTGACAAATATTTTTCTAAAATCAAATTCAAAATTAAGTCTTTTGGAACTTGAACCAACTTTTGGACATCACATGGAGACCCAAAACTCTCAAAAGGTCTATAAAAAATAACAATTAAAATAGATGTATTTGATATGTTAAATTACATGGAAAGTATTGTCAAATAAGAAATGGTGTTTAACCTTCTTTGAATTATATGGGCATATTACTAATATGTGTTTCAGAAGTTGTATGAAATTCCTAAAAATATGATATGTCTTGGCATAATGCTATTAGTCATAATTTTGGTTATTATGTTAAAATGGTGTATACCATAGCAATAACCAAATTTTCTTGTCAATTGTGCCTTGCTTTTCTCTTCTTAATTCATGTCTTGTTACCTGATCTGTCTCAACTACAAATGTATGAGGGTTGAAGAGGAATTCTATTTCCCCCCGACACTAATAATCAGTACCAGAAAGAATCTGGAAAAAAAATCCCCAAATATTTGGAAATTAAACAACATCCTTCTAAATAACCTATAGATCAAAGATGAAATCACAAAGAAAATTAGAAAATATTTTCAATGCAGTGAAAATAAAAAAACAAAATATCAAGATTTGTAGGATCCTGTTAAAGCTATGCATAGAAAAAAACAGGAAAATTTTGGAACAGTAATCAAAGTTTGTACTTTAGGTAAAGTATTAAAATACAAGAAAGTTTTGAAACAGTAATCAAACTTTGAACTTTAGGAAAAAGGATAAAATTCAACCCAAAGCAAGCAGAAGGAAAGAAATAGTAAAGACTAGAGCATAAATCAATGAAATTAATAGAAAAAAGTCAATGAAACTAAAAACTGGTTGTTTGAAAGGATCAATAAAACTAATCAAGCAAATAATAGATAAGACGGAAATTACCAATATTAGGAACATCAGTAAGTTCTTGTTTATTCATTATGATGTGCTCATGTTAGTTATCTTTTCATGGGCTCATCTTATGTTCTTCACTATTCCACATTATCTGTGAAAGACGAAAAATGATGGGAAAAGGTAGGAGAGAGATAACAGGTAATGAACACAAACTTCCCTAATGCTTTCATCTTGATCATCTTGCTTGACTGCACTTCTAATTCGCAAAACATCTTTTCGAGGTGAGAAAACTAAAGATTCCTGGTCAAAGAGTCTTGTCCAAAGTCCCACAGCTAGTACATGGCAGAGCAAGAATTTTATCTTTTCATCTAACCCTTCTGTGTCAATGTAGTAATAGCAGCAAAAGTAACTGAGTGTATTGAGGACTAATTGCCAAGCTGTGTTATAAGGAAATTACAAATATGATCTTACTTTTTAGTTCTCACAGCTCTACAAGGTAGTATGTTATTATCCTTAAATTATAGATGAGAAAACTGATGTTCAAAAGCACTCACTAACCCAAAGTTGCACAGCTGGTATGATGCAGAGACAAGATTCAAATCAAGCAAGTCTAGTAAGATTCCAGCTTTTAACTTCCACATTATACTGACTTCTAGGAAGGATTTAGAGAAGAAAAGAAAGTGGTTGGGCATGAGACATGTCCATGACAAATTTGTTAATTAGACAGGACTAGCATGGCTACCCGTC
Organism: Sapajus apella; assembly: GCF_009761245.1. NCBI lineage: Eukaryota > Metazoa > Chordata > Mammalia > Primates > Cebidae > Sapajus > Sapajus apella. Next base: position 7,062,498 of record NW_022437026.1, read on the forward strand.
CATTACCAACACCACCACGGCCACCATCATTCACTCCCCCCGCCCTGCCCTCCCGTTTTCTTGCTTTCTTCCAACTCTGAAGTTGTACCACCACAGCATCTCAACGGAGGCAGTCAATCGTTCAGAGACAGATTTCCCTAACCACTGTCTCCACTCACACATCTTATGAATTTCTCCCATTACCTCTTAGGCCTGTGCTTAAGGAGCCCATCTGTTAAGTTAAAGCTTACTGGAGTACTTTGTCACTTCTCTCAGGAAGACGTTTACATTTACAGAGATACGAAGCCTTCATCCCTCATAGGAAGAAGCAGGATGATGTGAAAGACTCTTCTAACTATCCATATAAACAGTTGAATATTCTGTCTACCCATAAAAATGTTATCAGCCAGACAGGTGGACCAGGAGCCTGAGCACTGAGTCTAGATACTTGGAAAAGGAAGGAAGAAAGGGCAGAATGAATTAAAGTAAGCAAGGAAAAAACAAAGAAAGAAAAAGAATTATGCCGTTTAAGGGAAACAGTAGCAGGGTTAAAAGTTCCATGCCCACAGGAGCCAGACAGAAAACAAAATGATTGGAGCTGACTAGGCACAACCAACTGTACACAGCATCTCTCAAATGGAAAACTAGAACCCAGGTACCCGGGAACAGTAACTACTCAGCTCCAGCAGTCCGGGGTGACTTGTGGGAAAATGAGACCAGCGTTGCCAGATCCTATAATTTGCTAAGAAAAGTTGGAAATCTTTACTTTCAATTTTTAAACATTAGCATCTAATTCAATAGAAAAAAAAAATCGTAGCCAAGTGCAATGGCTCACCTCTGTAATCCCAGCACTTTGGGAGGCCAAAGCGGGCAGGTCACAAGGTCAGGAGTTTGAGACCAGCCTGACCAACATGATAAAACCCCATCTCTCCTAAAAATGCAAAAAAATTAGCTGGATGTGGTGGCACACACCTGTAATCCCAGCTACTCAGGAGGCTGAAGCAGGGGAATTGCTTGAGCCAGGGAGATGGAGGTTGCAGTTAGCTGAGATCATACCACCGCACTCCAGCCTGGGTGACAGAGCGAGACTCTGTCTCAAAAAGAAAAAAAAGAAAAGAAAAAATTGTGTAAGTCAAACAGAAGACATCTGATCTGAGAACTGGATATTGTTTACGGGATATTAATTTGTATCTTTTGTGGTATAACAGAGATCACAGAACACAAGCTCTGGTGTGGGAAGAGCTGGGCATGAACCTTGCCTCTACTGTTTCCTAACTTTGGAAAGTCTCTCAAGTTCTCTCAGCCTTATTTTTCCAATTTAAAACTAGGCTGATGTGAAAATTGAATAAGCAAGGTATACGAGGACACAATAAGCAAGTAGCAAACGTTCACTGTTGATTATCTTCTTATGAAAATGGAAATTTTGTTCATTAAACATTAGCAACTAATTGAATTGAAAAAAAATGTGTAAGTCAAACAAAAGACATCTGAGAACTGGATATTGTCAAACACCACCGCTATGAGTGACAAAAACAGGCCACATAATGGGAACAGATATTTGCATACATATATCCAAGAAGAGATTTGTACCCACAATACATAGAGAACTTCTACATTTCAATAAGAAATAGACAGATAATCGATGGGCATTTGGGTTGCTTCCAGGTCTTTGCTATTGTAAACTGTGCTGCAATGAACATTCGTGTGCATGTGTCCTTATAGTAGAACGATTTATAATCCTTTCGATATATACCCATTAATGGGATTGCTAGGTCAAATGGAATTTCTATTTCTAGGTCCTTGAGGAATCACCACAGTGTCTTCCACAATGGTTGAACTAATTTACACTCCCACCAACAGTGTAAAAGTGTTCCTATTTCTCCACATCCTCTCCAGCATCTGTTGTCTCCAGATTTTTTAATGATCAGCATTCTAACTGGCGTGAGATGGTATTACATGTACCCCAAAACCTAATATGTAATAAAAAAAAAAGACAGATAATCCAGTAGAAAAATGAATGGAAGTCTAGAACACTTCAAAATAATGACATCCAAGTAATCAATAAATAGGCAAGGTATTCAATTCCCTTAATCATCAGGGAAGTACAAATTAAACCATAATGCAGTATCTCTACACACCCATCAAAGTGGCAAAATGAAAAAAGATGGAAAATGCCAAACATCGGCCAAAATGTGGAGAAACCAGAACTCCCACATAGTGCTGGTAAGCTATAAACATTTTGGAAGAACTGCTTGCAGCATCTGCTAGAGCTGAGCATAAGTATCCTCCGACATAGCAAGTCTACTCCCAAGCCTATGCCCAACAGAAACACACATATGTGCACCAAAAGACACATACAGGAAGGTTCAGAGCAACGCTGCTTATAACAGCCCCAACTGGAAGCTGCCCAAATGTTCATAAGCAATAGAATGGATAAGTGCATTCTGGTATAGTCACCCAGTGGAATATTATACATCCATGACAATGAACAGACTACAATTACACATGACAGCACAAGTGAATTCCACAAACATACTGTTGGAAATGGAACCCAAAGTATATATGTATTGTATTATGCTATTTATATTGAGATCAAAAGTAAAATAATTTCAACACATACCATGTTGAAAATGGAATATATAGATATATGTACATATATAGTATTCTTCTATTTATATTAAGTTCAAAAATAAAATAATTCTTGGTTAGAAGTTGGATCATGGCCAACCCTAAGGAGGTACTAACGGAGAGCACGGGATCTGGAGTTTTCTGATGTTTTTCCTTCATCTGGGTATTGGTTGCATGGAAGATGCAGGAAGCTGTATACTTACGGCACACACACCTTTCCATCTGTATAGTATACCCTGATTTTAAAAGGTTTTAAAAGAGACAGCACATGTCACATAATACGTACACCAGCAGATTCCCTAGAGGTCATCTTGTTTGTCCCTCTGCTCTCAGGCCAGACTACATTCAATCTAGGTCAAGCATATGTAACAGTCCAGCTCAGCTGGAGACTGACCTGCAAGGGGAGTTCTCACTGAAGGAAGCACAGGAGGCCAAGCTAACAAAAGACAAGGCTTTCAAGAACAAGGCAATAGGCCCTAAAAGTCAAGGCTGCCATTCAGCGGCATAGCCCAAAGCAGGATGGAAGCCTACTGCAGCATTCTCAAGAGATCAGAATAGCAGAGTTGAGCGGGAGCTATTACAACGGAGCAGCCTGCCAACAAAATGTGTACCTGGAGAGCCAGCCCTGTCATCTCAAGGGGTGACAACTCTGCCAAGCTGATCACAGGCCCAGACCCTTCCTCCCTGGACTTACGGAAAGACATCAGGAGTCCCTCAGGAGACAGATGAAAGGCAAACAAATGTGGGTGTTCTTAGCAGTGCCCTGCAGGTGCAGGGATGCCAGAGAGAAGGTTCTGAGCCTTCAATTAAAGTTCACAATGCATGCTTCTCTGGAAGACAGCCTGGAAAATCTCAGTGACAGAAGAAGCCAGGCAAGATTGCAAAAGTATCTCTTTGGTGAACTGAAGAGATGGGGCCAACATGGTTTTCGCATGCAAAATCACAAATGTTCTTTTCCTCCACCCTTAGCCTCCAAGATACTGCAAATGACTATGGTGAATAAGGAGTGAGGATTGGAGAGAAATAGCGAAATGAAATGGGCCCTTTCCCCCTGTCCCCATCTGCTTTACAAGGTAGCAGCTAGGTGCAGGTGGAAGTGAAATTTTATCCTCCTGATGGAAAAGTGGAGGGCCCCTCTGGCCCACAGACTGTGGCAGGGAATTTTGTCTAGACCCTGAAGGCTAAGTCTATCTCTGCTTCAAGACTGAGCTGGGGTGTCCCTTCCTTGTTCCACCCAGTCCCTTCCAGTCCACTGGTTCATGAGAACCTCAAGATCCTCCAGACCCCATATGTGGACTGTACGGGTTGCAGGTATTATGTCATAGCTATGTACCTAGATGTCTCCTTCAGCTTTCCTACTCTACCATCTGGGCAGTGCCAAGGCACCCTCACATTGTACTAGACTCTGGGCTTCTCTAAAAGACCTGTCATTTTCTAAGGCTGCTCTCTTGCAAACACGGTGCCCTAGGATTCACCCCAAAACATCTGTGTTCCTACTCCCCTTGCTTCCACAACCCAGCCTCACACCAGCGTGGTTGGACCCGAAGGGCAAGAATAATCAGCCGTCAACCCTCCCCTTCTCTTCCTCTCCTTCTAAGGATCTTCCCTCATCAGAAAGGCTTGTTCTCCCTTTCTGGTCAGGGGGAATTTCCCCAGGTCATATCCCTGCAACCCCACTCCTAAGGAGTGTTTGTCTTCCCTTCCTTTCCCTGGGGGCAAAAGGAAAAAAGCAGAAGGGTTGTTGGAAAAGAAGAGAGTCTATAGCAAAACAGATTTTAAAAATTTTGTGAGCAGAGATATTTTATATTCATTAAACAATGCCGCTAATCAGTCTCCTTTCTCAAGACCCATACCTCAGGACGCAAGGCCCTCCTCTCCAGTGAGCATGGACAGGCACGGAGGACTCACAGCCACAGCCTCTCAGATCTGGGCCCCTCCCCTCAGCCCTCTCCCACCAGCTCTTGCCTTCTCATCACCAGCCTGGCCATCAAGGGTCTGACCCATGCTTGTACTGTAGGTCTCCTGGCTGGCTGTGGAACAGCAGCAGCTGGATTGTCACCACTCTGCCAAAACCGACAGCAGGACCCTGGCTGCCTGCCCCTGGGCTGGGTAGGGGCCAGCGGATGCGGTAGCTACTCCTCAGATCAACAGTGGGATGAGGAGTTCTTAAGAACTGGGGAATTCTTGAGAACTCACAAGGTCTCTGAGTTCTTGGTCCTCCCAGGAAGGCCAAGAGAAGGCCTCTTGCTAAAAAGAACATTTTGCTACTATGGAGCTAGTTCAGAAAGCACAGTAAAGAGAGGGCTGGGCTTGGGATGGCAGCACCGTGGAAGCCAGGCTCAGCTTATGTCCTGACGGCTGGAAACAACACAGCAAATGGGATGAGAACGGCTCAGAAATTCCAGATAGGAAAAAAAAAAAAACCCACCATTTGCAATGAAAGGACCCTAGATCTATGACACTCCCCTGTGCCGTGCCACTTTTAACAAGATGTTCGCTCTCCGCAAGCAAGTCCTCTCTTTAAGGTTTCCGAATAAAGAGCCACTGTGTGGAGCAAGGGAGGCTGCAGGGCCAGGCTGATGGGACGCAGGTAGGACCAGGAACCAGGACCGGCTGGCCTGGTATGTCCTCTCACTGGGCCTGCACACAGCACATGCATTCAGAGGAGCAAACAGGCCCAAAGACCAAGAAAGAGGGCCAGGGGCCAGAGAAGCAAATACTGAGTCCAGGATCAACCAGAGAAAGGAGGTGACAGGTAAGTAAGGCATACAAGGGATGAGACCTAGGAAAGTAAATCACAGCAAGAAAAGCAAAGCAGGAAGAAACCAAGTCACAGCACTGGCAGAATCCTCATCTGAATCCAAGAGAAACAGTAAAGGCAAGTCCTGATCCCAAGTCTCTCTACCTGCCTGTACCTTCTTATCAGTGGGTGGTGGATGGACCCCCGTTCACCAGCCATGCCTCCCCATCCAGAAAGAGAGGAAGATCTCAGAGTAAAATAAAATCGCTCTATTTCTGCATCCGCCCTCCATTCCAGCTATTCTGTTGAATGTTTTGCATGCATCATCCCTGAGGATATTCACAAGAATCCTCTAAGTGGATATAGGTCTCGGCAAACAAATGGCTTGTAAGAAGGGTCTTTCCCCCGAGTATTAGACACAGCCCCACCTAAGGGTAGAAAGCTTGGAGAGCGGTGTGGTCTATGTTTCAGCCTCCACTTACCTCCTCAGTTGGACACCTATGGGCAATGCATAAAATTCACGGCCGGGCGCGGTGGCTCAAGCCTGTAATCCCAGCACTTTGGGAGGCAAAGGCGGGTGGATCACAAGGTCAAGAGATCGAGACCATCCTGGTCAACATGGTGAAACCCCGTCTCCACTAAAAATACAAAAAATTAGCTGGGCATGGTGGTGCGTGCCTGTAATCCCAGCTACTCAGGAGGCTGAGGCAGGAGAATTGCCTGAACCCAGGAGGCGGAGGTTGCGGTGAGCCGAGATCATGCCATTGCACTCCAGCCTGGGTAACAAGAGTGAAACTCCGTCTCAAAAAAAAAAAAAAAAAAATTCACAAGCCTGTGTGGCAGCCCGAGAAGGGGCGATGTTGTCTACATTTAATAGCTGAGGGAATGGAAGCTTAAAGGTGAAACACCTTGCCCAAGTTGACAAAGCCCTTAGGTCACAGACCCAATATTCAAACTCTAACCTATTGAGGGTGAAAAACCCCTGCTCTTAATTATGGGGCCACCTGACAGAAGCAGAGAGAAATGCCTTACAGGAGTTCACAGCCGTGGAAGTAGGTTCCCAAAGACCCTAAAATAGCCAAGAAACCCCACTTGCTAGCTATATGATTTGCCCCCAGTTCATGGGATGGAACCACAGAAAAGCAAAGTGAATCATATTCTTCCAGTTCATTGGTTTCCAATCTCATGAATCCACCAGTCCACTTGACATTTCCCTGTGAGTGGCTAACAAGAGTCTCAAGGTTAACAAGATAAAAGTGGAACTCTTGGTTTCCTTGCTGCATTGGAACGACTCCTCCCCAGTCTTCCATATTTCAGCATGCAGAACCACATCCAGTTGCTTAGGACAAAAACATGGATGTAATCATCTTTGGTTTTTTTAAAAAATCAAATTCCACTTCCAATTCTAAATCCTGTAGATGCTACTTTCAAAAATACACCAAATCCAACTATGCTTCACCATCTCTACCACCAACACCATGGCCCAACACGGTCCTTACAAAGATCTCCCTGCCTCTACCCTTGCCCCTGTAATCTTTTCACTACATGTCTGTCAGATTCTTTCTTCCTCTGCTCAGGATGATTTTCTGACTTCACATCACAGGTAGAAGGAAACCCAAAATAAGTTTTCAGGATCTACAAGGTCCTATTGAATCTGGCCCCCTCTTTGGCTCTGCTCCAGTTACGTGAGGCACCTCACCATTCCTCAGACACACCACACCTGCTCCCACCTCCAGACCTTTGCCATGGCTGTACCTTCTTCTCATGCTCGCTCCCCTGCGTCCTCCAACTGCTCCAATGTCACCTCCTCAGAAAGGCCTTCTGTGATCACCCCATCCCACATGGCCCCAACCTCTCACCCTGCTTCGTCTTCCCTCATGACAATTATCATTACCTAACACTGCTTTCTAAACTTGTGTTTTTGTCCCTCTCTGTTGCTGAAACGTAATCTCCATGAGAGCAGAGACTTGTTCACTGTTGCATTCTTAGCACCTAGAATGTGCCTGGTGCATAGCAGAGGCATAATAATCATTTGTTCAGTGGATGACTAAATCCTCACCAAAATCCCATCAGTTGGTTCTAAAGCCTATCCTCATTCTATGCATGAGGGGAGTGCAGCTCAGAGCGATTGGGTAGCTTATGTAAGATCACACAGCTAAGGAGAAGAATTCAGACTCAAAGCTGCCTAGTTCCAACCTATGCTTACTTATAACATGTGTCTTTAAGAAACAGCGTAGATGATAATGTAGATTTAAGCCTCCCGGCTTAAAAAGTATTATCATTTATTTTCTATTTTATAAAAAGATGGAAAGTACCCTAAGGATCATCTAAAACAGAATTCTCGCCTGGGTGCCATGGCTCATGCCTATAATCCCAGCACTTTGGGAGGCCAAGGCAGGGGGATCACTTGAGGTCAGGAGCTCAAGACCAGCCTGGCCATCAAGATGAAACCTCATCTCTACTAAAAATACAAAAATTAGCTGGGCATGGTGGTGGGTGCCTGTAATCCCAGCTACTCAGGGGGCTGAGGGAGGAGAATGGCTTGAACCCGGGAGGCAGAAGTTGCAGTGAGCTGAGATCACACCACTGCACTCCAGCCTGGGCGCCAGAGCAAGACTCTGTCTCAAAATAAAATAGAATTCTTCATTGAATAGTTTATAAAACCTTGTGACCTCCAAAAGGGGATTCACATCAGAAAAAGACAGTGATGGTATCTGTTCCAGTTTCTATTTGTAAAAAAGCAATAAATGAAATTATTTAAACATCATCTGTTTATTAATAAACAGCATGAGAGCTTCCAAGTACACGTCAAATGGTGATTAGAGACGCATGCTCATGCCCTTGCTAGCCAGCCCTGCAATCATTTGTAGCCTGGTGGTTTGGGTTTCATTGTTTTTATTCTCATTATTAAATATTGCTTTACTTTTTATCCACAACAGATTTTTTAATAAAAAGGAAAACATAAAGAACACTGATTGTGAAAAATAGCATATTAATGAAGGGCATAAAGTGATAAGAAAAAAATCAATAAATTTTGCCTCTAGATGATGTTCACACAGATCCAAAAATTGCATACAACTGATCAAAAGTATCATATGACAGAGAATGAATTCCATTGTGATAACCTCATGTTAAAAGGGAAGGGAGTTATTACGTCAATTACATCCAATTGGCTTTTCATTATTGGTAAAGATCGTCTCCACCTACCAAGTGTAATCTCTACAGAAGTCCTTGCAGTAGTAGCCTAAACCTTCTCTTTCAGCTTATCATTTCGGAATAAAAAATAATTATTAGATTTAAAAAACAGTTAAATGTTTAAATCAAAGGGCAAAGATATCAACTTTCATGTTAAAATAGTAGGTTTTATCTAATTTGAGGCTGTAATATGATGATAAATTTTAATCTAAGTTTTTATATACATCATTACCCAAACCAAAGATGATATACTCTGCTATTTAAAAATGTATTTGTTGGAACATCTTGTTTTTTTCTTACATAATTTAATGTGATAGCATAAACAGCATGTGCCACACTTGTTAAAAAAGAAAAGGATAGACTCGTCTTTATGTATAGTGAATATTATAAAAGATTGTATGCAAGTGAACGTTATAGTACAATATCTCCTAATATACAGACGTAAATTAAAATGTTTTTGCTGAAAATCATTTCTTCATCATATACCACATCATATGAACGTTAATAGCCTCCCCCAAGGGAGTCCAGGGGATTAACCACGTACCGTCACGAATGTGGTTTGTGTGGAGCTGCTCACCTCCAGAAGGGGATTCTTCTGATGTGAATACCCTTTTGGAGGTCTCTGCCTTGCTCCACCTGGCCTGTGCCCCAAGAGACTGATGTCTGTGGATTGCAACAACCACGCCTGGCTGCCTGGGTTGGCCAACGGCAGCCATGAGCAGGGGTCGGCAGGTGGGAGAGTACAGAGAGCGGGGCGTTGATTTCTCCCAGTTCTCTGGCTAGGAAGCCGTGCCTTGGCAGTGGGTGCCACCGCTTCCGTCAGAGCTTTTCTTTGTGCACCCACTCTGGCCGCAGCCCTGTCTGAGTTCTGCAGTCACTCCTTCTCTTGTCCCTTCCTGCCAGAGGTATTAACAGTCCTCCCACTGTTGCTGATCTCCGGGGTGCTTCCCCGTTTTTTTGTTGACTGCCTTTAGTGTTCAATCACCCGTTTGAGTGTGTCACCTCTTCCCTGCCAAGTCTCTAAATAATCCAAGATTCAAAAGTCTAAAAAGGGGTCAGGGGAGGTAGAAGCTACTGGTCTGTTATAATTGCCTCATTTTACAGATTAGGGGACTGAGCCCAAGGGAGATTACAAGACACGCCTCAAATCACCACCAACAGCAAGGCAGAGCTACAGTTAGAAACCAGATCTTAGATTAGAAGATTTATATGAGTTAATATAGATTAAGTGTTTGAAACAGCACTTGACAAATGGAAATACTCAGAAATGTTAGCGACCATTATAATTATCATTATCATCATGTGCTGTTCAGTTATGGATTAGGAAAGGGGGAATTCGATCAAAAATTCATCAGCTTTCTAGCTTAAGATTTAAAAAGTAATCCTATTTGGTAGATGGAGAGAAATCAAAGCCCATAAAGGTTCTCTCCGAGGCTGAGCCACCACCCCCTACAGCAAGAATGAGAAAGAGGCACCAAGGCTCACAACTTGGTGAGGGAGCGTGAGATGCATTCCAGCCTCTCACACTCCCGTGGTCAGGTGCCTTGTTCAGTGAACAACCTGCACAACTGTCATACAATGGCCCTGGTTCAGGTCCCCTAGCAAGTTAGTGTCACTGTTAAATGAAAATGACCTTATCTCATTGAGTTGCTGTGAATATCCACTAAGCAGCATATGAAAAGTGCTTTAAAAACTCAGAGGATTCCAAGATGAATTACTGTGGCCTTCCTACTCCACATTCTTCCAAAATGAAAAGTGGCCAGAGATTAGATTGAAAAGAGCTTGAATAATTCTTTGACTTTGCTATTTCATAATGTGTGGGGATGGCAGAAAAAATAATAATAAACCTTTTCCCCCTTATGACAAAAAGTTGTTCTTGGGCAGCGCACAGTGGCTCACACCTATAATCCCAGCACTTCGGGAGGGCAAGGTGGGCGGATTGCTTGAGCCCAGGAGTTTGAGGCCAGCATAGGGAAAATTGCAAAACCCCATCTCTGCAAGAAACATAAAAATTATCCAGGTGTGGTGGCATGCACCTGTAGTCCCAGCTACTCAGGGGCGGAGGTGGGAGGATGCCTTGAGCCTGAGATGGAGAGGTTGCAGTGAGTCGAGATCACATCACCACACTCCAGCCTGGGAAACAGTGTGAGACCATCTCAAAAATAAAAAATGAAAAAATGAAACTTAAGTTTGTTCTTCAATGTTTTCAAGAAGAAAGAATGAAGAGCACTATGACGTGTAACAGCTGTGCTAAGGAAAGGGTTGTATGTTATGTAAAAAGTTTGACAAAGAAATGCCTTGGTACAAAGCACATCCTTTGCTTTTAAGCTCATGGGCAATGTTGTTGTTAATGTTTCCAAGGACACCTGATGCCTTGTTGGAACTTCATGGAGAGCTGTGTCCCCGGCCCTCCCAGGGACAGGGCAGCTCTTCACCAAGACAGGCTGTGCCCATCCTGAGCTTCCAAAGCCCAAGTCTTGCCCCCAGATTCGTCTATGTGAAATTTCAACTGAGCCCTCATTTGTACTTCTTCCAAATTCAAGGTGCATTTCTCATCTTAGAAAAAACCTGTCAGTTCTGCACCTAGGCATTGCATCTCTTTTTGATGACTTTCTTTTTCCCAAATTTGCTCCCCTTTCCACCACCAAGCAAGGAAAGAAAAACAGCATGTATTGAGAACCTGTGCTGCTTTTTACATACATAGATGGTTTAATCCCTACTCTATGAGTTAGAAACTATTCCCCCAATTTGCAGATCAGGAAAACAATTTTCAAAGAAGTGCTGAATCCCTTCCCTAAGGTCACACATGCAGTTAGCTACACATCTGGGTTTCCAACTCGAGTCTATTTTGAGAGCCTTTGATCTCTTCCGCTGCCCTGCTTTTTGCCAGACTTTCTCTTTCCACTGTTAATTTCACCTCCCTTTTCTACCACTAGAATATTAGTAATAGATAAGAGAATAGAAATGATTGTGTGCACACACAGAGAGAGAGAGAGAGAAATAAATTCTACAAAACAGGAACAATCTCCATTGTCTCATCTTAACCTAAAAGGTCACATATGCCCCTATGAGTCATGTTAAAAAGCATAAAAGAATAAAGATGAAACACTTCCCAATGGTTTTTCCAAATATCAAGATGCCTCATCCTGAGCACCACAAATCTTCTCTTTATAAGTTTGTCAGAACAACTTTCTCCTTCTAATTCTCTCCCTGGTAGACCTCATTTGCTTCTGACACTGTACTAGTGCAGAAGCTCTCCCCACCCGAAGTCTTGCCCAGCATCGACTGCAGTTTTCGCTGTGCTGACAGTGAAGGACAGCAGTAAACAGAGGAGCATGGGTTGAACACGGACACAAAGGCAGCTCTAAAAGCTGTCAATACAGACACCAGCTAGAAGCCATTCTCACACATCATGACTGAGGGGGAAGATTTAGATTTGCCAAGGCTGTTTACACGAGAGTCAATTTAAAAAGTCCACCTTCTATCTGCAACCCAATTAGTCCTTCCTCAGACCACACATCAGCAATGGGCACCGTTGGCAACATGTCCCCATACCTCACCTGTCACATTCTAGGACTTACTTCCGATGCATGGTACCACTGTTTTATCACTATTATCCACAGTATTGACACTGTGCACAGCACTTGATAGTACCTTCTCACATCTTATCACATGCAATTTTCCCAACCACTCTTTGTAAAAGAAAGTGAAGGTCACAGGTGTCCAGTGATGGACTCAGAGCCAAGCAGCTGTGATCGGTGAATAGGGAGACTCATGCTATGCCTTTGGCTACCATTGCCTGCTCTCTCGTTGTTTAACTGGTTGTGTCCTGTCTACTTGGCCTCATTGAAAGGACCTCAAGGACTTATACATCTTTTTATTCCCACACAGGCATTGTGCAAGGGTCTGTCCTTTCCACGCATGTGGCAAATTCCTGTTGAATGTATGAACGAATGAATGTATGACATGAGCATCTTCCGTGTGTCAAGTAACGGCAAGTGGAAGAACGCATCAGCTGATGTGCATGTGAGACATTTAAGAAGAAAGCCATTCAAGGACAGCACCAGTTTCTGCCACCAGGAACCTGGTTACCTGGGAGAATCTAAATGTGAGTAACCTTTGCTGGATTTGGCCATGAGCTTTCTTCCTGCATTTTTTAATGTAAGGACTAAAGAGTAAGAATCTCCTTTGATCTTAGATACAGTCTTGGGCTCAATGACTACTTCTCATTGGTATCCACGTGTAGAATTTCAGCAGAACTTGAGGGTTAAGTCCGAGATCACATACTTTCCCAACCTTGGATTGGCTCTGGAGGTGTCTGGAGGCAGAACAATGCCATTACCTGGAGGACAACTCCAAAGTTAGAGGAGGGGAGCCCCTATATCTGACAGGCCCCAAAGAATTCAGCCTCTAGGTCTTAGGAAAGGGTGAACCCTCCATTTAAACCTACCTGAAGTTCTTTCAGAACCGGGGACGCATGAGTTTATATGCAAATACACAAAGACTAAATATTAAGAAGCAAGAAAATCAATGAGCTTAAAAATAATTAAACGTGGAAACTGATGTGAGCCCATGAGCCTGAGCTGGGAGGAAATTAAAAAGCCACTTTTTAACAGTCAAGAAGTTTACAGGAGCCAGTTAGCTGTAGCTGAGGCACCAGCTTTAACCAAGAGTCCTCAGCTTTACTTAAAGATGACAAGAAGATATGACATTTTGCTAAGATAGTGAGGTTTTAGGGTGGCAAAAACCAGTATACCTCATTGAGCTCTGCAGAGAAGTGAAGATTCAAGCATTTGTCCTTCACCTCATGTTGATGATACAGAGAAGAAGACAAGGTCATTGGGAGCAAAGACTGCAAAAAATCTGGAGAAGAGAGGAGAGTAGCATCCCCATGTGAACTTGGCGCTCTCAAAGCCTGGCAGGTGGCAGCATGAACTGAGGGGACCAAAAGGCCAATATGGGGCTTGTAAAAGTGGTTCCGACGACATCCAAAGGCTCTTTCCCAGCAACGCTTTCTTATTATTTCAGGGCAAATGCATCACAAACATATGGATTTGATTCCACCTCCCCACCCCCATCTTCCTCTCCTTATGCCAGAAAAACACATACAGATTTCAAAATGAAAAGGAAAAAAACAAAAGAACGGCCAGGGACCAAAATGCGTAGTATGGTTTTCAGAGAGCTTGGGACATGCTAGGAAAATCATTGTAGCTGGTCAACAAATCCAAATGGCAGCGGCACCCAGCCCTGTCATGAACATTCACAGCCAGGAAAGTGACTGCAAAGAGGCAGGAGCAGACATCTGGTCTACCCAAGGGGACAAAAAAGAATAGCCCCCAAATGTCAAACACTGGGACGGGTAAGGTGACTCATGTAAGGGTACCTCCACCTCTGTCCTCAGACTTTATCAAAGTGATGGTGTCCAGCTGTTCCCCATCTCCTCTGGAAATGGAACAGAACGGCTTCCATGAGACAGAAGGGAATGCAATTTAGACATCAAAAGGAATGTCCAGTTGTAATGCACTCTTATAACAAAGCAGATTAATTTCATGCCTACAAGCCAATCTATTTATTAATATTTATTGAGTGTCTACTCTGATAAGACTAGCATTATGTGTCAGACACTAATCTAAGTAGTTTTCAAATATTATTTCCAATCTTTGGAACAGCACCACAAGATGGGAATTATTAACTCTATTTTATAGATGAGGACTGAGAAACAGAGACTTTAAATGAGCATCATAAAGCTAGGAAATAGTGGAAAACCAGGATCCAAACTCAAGTATTTCTAATTCCATTTTTTTCTTCATTCATTTTAATTTGGCTCAGTGCTAAAGGGGATTCCTTGTACCACCCTGCAGAAAATGTCACATTATTTTACATCTGAATGAATAAATAAATGAAAGAATAAATGAACAAGTATAAATGATGCGTCTTTGCTGCTGATGTTTATACTAGGTTTCATCAGTGTAAATATGCGCTTTCCCTACATCTTAACATATCTGAAATCAAAATGCAATTCCAATAGATGGCATGGCATCATGTAATTAGCAGTGCTCTTTTTTGTTAGTATTACAGAAAATAAATGTATATCTTACAATCAGCAGACTCTTAGACTCTTAGAATCAATGAAATATGGTCATCTCGAACCAAGACCAGTTCCACACGAAAGTGTAAAGAACAGTATGGAGCAGTGGATGTTCAGTGCCAAACAAGGTGTGTGTCATAGGAGATCAAGTGAGAGGAAAAAGAATTTGAGTCCAGAGTAATCCAAAAACAGTAGGATCAATTGTAAATTTAAAGGCTTATAGAATTTTGATAGAGGTGTGGAATGATTACGTGAGGCATCTCTCTCAGAAGAGCACATATTTCTTAAAGTATGGACTTTGTCTGATTTATTTTTTGGTTCCCAAGTTCCCAGTTCTGCACTATTCAAGAAAGAATGGGAGTATCTCCTTCCTGGAAGTATTGAAAAGGAAGGAAAACCCAACCCAGCCAATATTTCTGATGATTACTGCCCAAGGGTAATAAGAGTTGAATCAAATGACCTCTGGAGAATTCTTCTAGATCCAGAGTTCTATATCTGAAATGTGAAACCTGATTGGTTGCTAATCTGATTAATCGTGAAAATTTGGCGTGCATTGACAGTGTCCAATCAAGAGCATACTCAATAAGACTTTGTTCACTCCCTTTTCTTTGGTCAAACTCAAGTGTCTTTCTCCCATTTCTTCACTTCTAATCTCTTCTTCTCTCCCCAAACCCCACAACACATACAAACACTGTAATTTAAAGATAAATCAATCTCCATTCTCCATTCTCAATTTAAATAATCTAAAAATACCCCATGGTTTTAGAAAACAGGGACAAAAAGCCTTTAATAAGGAGTTCTTCCAAACCCTCTTCTTTCTTTCTTTTTTTTAAAATTGTACTTTAGGTTCTGGGGTACATGTGCAGATCATGCAGGATTGTTGCATAGGTACACACATGGCAATGTGGTTTGCTGCCTCCATCCCCCCGTCACTACATCTGGCATTTCTCCCCATGTTATCCCTCCCTGACCCTCCACCCCCCTCCCCACTGTCCCTCCCTTGGCCCCCACCAACAGACCCCAGTATGTGATGCTCCCCTCCCTGTGTTCATGTGTTCTCACTGTTCAACACCCGCCTGTGAGTGTGAACTTGCAGTGTTTGATTTTCTATTCTTATGTCAGTTTGCTGAGAATGATGGTCTCCAGATTCATCCATGTCCCTACAAAGGACACAAACTCGTCGTTTCTTATGGCTGCATAGTATTCCATGGTGTATATGTGCCACATTTTCCTTGTCCAGTCTATTGTTGATGGGCATTTGGGTTGGTCTTTGCTATTGTAAACAGTGCTACTATGAACATACGTGTGCATGTGTCCTTAGAATGATTTATAATCCTTTGGGTATATACACAGTAATGGGATTGCTGCAAACCCTCTACTTTCTAAATGCTATTGTGATAGATGTAAAACTGCATGCAAAAAGTCATGGGTGAAAATCTGTGGAGGAACAGGAAATTCACATAGTCTCAAGGACCCTCCTCATAAATTACTTAATAAGCACAAACGAAGACCAGTAGCCTCACAGTGGAGGGATCTGGCAGAGACTGTTATAATCCAGACCAGAGCTAACATCACCAAACAAGAGACACAGCAACAGCACACACCTCCTCTCAAGATGTTTTGGAAGGAAGAAAGTGACTTATGTAGGGTTTCTGCTAAAAATGCATCATCTAAATGCAGTCATGAGGAAACATCAGACAAAGCAAGATTGATAGACCTTCTATAAAATGATCCTTTAGTCCTCAAAAATTTCAATGTTATGAAAGACAAAGAAAGGATTCTAGATTAAAGGAGGCTGTAGAGATATAACAACTAAATGTGATATGTGAAACTTGGTTGACTCTCGGACTAAAAAAGCTTAAATGCTAATATAGGACATAATTGGGTCAACTGATTTCAAAATGGATTGTAGAATAGGTAATGGTATTGCATCAATGTTGAATTTCCTGATTTTGAAAATCAGATGTAAGAAAAAGTCTTTGTTTTTGGAAAATACGTACATATATTAGATTATTTCAAGAGTAAAGGGGTACAATGGTCTGCCACATACTCTTAAATGGTTCAATAATAACATGTCCACATTATTATTCGTATACCTTTATGCATATATTCCTGTATATTCATAGATAGTCATATGCATCAGAGGAGTAAATGTGGCAAATGAGAACAACGGATGAATCTGAGTGCTGATAATAGGGAGTTCTTTGTATTATTTTTGAAATATCATTAATTTTTATGGCAAAAACTGCAATTACTGTTTTGCACCAACCTAATACATCTTATAAATCTGAAATTGTTTCAAAATAAAAAGTAAAAAAAAACAATAAAAACAGTATCTCTTTACTTATTACAGTGGTTATTTGTTCCACACCCTGGCTTCTAAGCAGCAATGTCTGATTTCTTAGGCTCCAAAAGTCATCACAGAAGAAAACAGAGAAACTTCTGTTAGAACATCCTAGCTCTTAACACGTTCAGTCGTTCCTTTGATTTCAGTAGAGACTCCAAGTAAACAAAGTGCTAGTTGGAAATAATTATCTGAGCATGAAACAGTTAGTGCTGCAACCACAGGGAGAGAGTCACTGGCCGTGTACGTGGCTGCAGGAGGATCCTTTGCTTGTAAACACACCAACCGGGAAACTCAGCCAAACCCACTCTGCCCTCAGGAACTGCGAGTCTTAAATCAAAGTTACAAGGAAGGGCAGGCAGTGGGGCTGTGCATATTTTGAAGGAGGCCCTGCATACAAGAATAAATTTGTTCCTGGAAACAGCTTTTGAAAAGGAAAAAAGGAAACCTTGATGACTTTGTGAGATATTGGGATGGCTTACAAGGAGAAGCCAACGGGCGTCCTTCCCTGGACATCTTTAAAAGATGGGAAAGCCATCTAGGAAAATGTTACAAGGTGTAAAATTTTCTTTCAAGTACTTCATCATATAAAGTGCGAGAGTTTTGTCTTATTGGACTGAAGATATGGCTCAGGTAGCAATCAAAAAGGCTCAGGGCCAGGTGTTCAGAAAGCCCAGGCTCAGAGGCCACTGCTATGAGCATTGCTGCCCTATGTCACCATCAATGACCAGAACTTGGTTAATTAGCATGAAAAGTGTCAAAAATTGATTTTTATGGGTGAAAATAATGACCTGTTGACTAGCATCATGAAAGTTACAAAAGAGCTCACATTTGGTGAAATTAGAGGTATTCAAATAATATGAACTGTCCAGACATATTCCCTACCTACTCCTCACTCTTGCTAATTAATATCTATGAGGCCTGTACTCTTTGAACTCAGGGGTGGTGCCCCAGACTAAGCCACTAAATGGCCCTGTGCCTAGCTGAGTCTCTGTATTCCGTTTCTCTGACACCGGTTGTAAGACTGACAAAGTTCTATCTCTAGAATTGAGATGTTTACCTGGACTAAATCTTTTAGGGAAAGAGATGATCAGAGAACATAAAAGAACAGTAAATTTGGGCACCCTAAAAACATCATACGAGCTACTTCTTTTTCATGTTTGCTAATAAATGTTTAGTCAGTAAATGTAACTTCTTTTAATACTTCTTCAAGGACCACCACGGTCTGTCAAAAAGGATTGTGCATAACTGTTATGGTTTAGGTCCGCTTGCAACAGATAAAAGAGGTATGATCTGAATAAATGCAAGGCAGCAGGTCAGATGACCTGTTTTTTGGCCTTTTTGTTCATGATCTCTAATTTAATTCCACAGTGGTCTGCGGATATATGCTGTATGATCTCAATTCTTTAAAATCACTGGAACTTGTTTTATAGGCTAGAATATGTTCTATCTTGGTAAATGGTCCAGGTGCATGTGAAAATCATGCTGCTGCTGCAGTCTGGGTGTAGTACTCTGTAAATATCAATGAGGACGAGCTCATTCATAAAGTTCGTCAAGCCTACTCTATCCTTACTGATCATCTACTTGGTCTATCAGCCAATGAAAAAGATGGTAGCACCAAATGTAACTGATTTGTCTATTTCTCCTTTTTGTTTTGTCAATTATTGCTCCATCTATTTTGAAATGTTATGAGGTACACACACATTTAGGATTTTTATGCCTTCTTAATGGATTAACCCCATTTGTCAACATAAATATTATCCATATGTCTGATACGAATTCTTTCCCAGACCCTGCTATCTGATATTAATATAGCCACTTCAGCTTTCTTTTAATTAGTGTTTATATGGCAGAATTTTTTTCAACCTTTTTATTTTAACATATCTTTGCCTGTATGTTTAAAGTGAGTTTCTGGTAAAGACCATATAATTGAGTATTGCATTTTTATTAAATCTGGCAAGTTCTATCCCTTAATTTTGATGTTTAGATCATTTATACTTAATGTAATTATCATTATGGATTTAAGTCTCCTACCTATTGCTATTTTATCTTGCACTTGTTCAGAGCCACTGTAGGACTAACCTTGATTTCTGGGGGATTACCTGCCTATTGTCTAATGTCTGAAAACAGTTATTATATATCTTTTAAGCAGGTTTCCAATTATTTATGGCAGAAAAGCTAGTCCTGAACCAGTTACTGCAGCATGGCCAGATGCAGATGTAGGAAATCCGTATTTTACAGGTTTCTCAGGTGATTCTGGTGTGCTGCTAGAGCTGAGACCCATTGTTTTAACCCAAAGTTCACAAGTTTAAATGGAATCATGGAAATGTGAGCCACTGGATTGGATATAAGACAACAGGGGGTGTTGGGATTGAAGAGTCCTAGAGAGCATGGGCTCCAATGGAAAATAGTCACATCTAATGTTTTTAAAACATCTTTTGAGCCAAATCTTAAAAATGTCTACTAGCTGAAATCTTCCCTGGGATCACAGAGTGCCACATCTGTGCATCTTCCTAGTGCCAATCTACCGCTCCAAATGGGGTGCCTGGAACGGAGCAGAATCCTTCATGGTGGACTGACAGCTCAAAGGCGGTGACCCACAGTTACCTGTAATCTACATCCAACAAGTTCTTTACTTCAGTGTTAGACAAGTTCGTGTTTTGGCAACACACTGAGAGCTGATGCTCAGGGGTGCTTAACTCACCTACGCTCCCCATCTCTCGCACAAATGCCTGCCAAATCAGACCTTTCTGTTCTGCATGCTGCCAATTGACTTTACATTTACCATAATTACATTTCACCTTGTTAGTTTTAGCTCAGAGTTTCATCTTGTCAAACACATTTCAAATCTTGATTCTGTTATCTCTCAAGGCAACCTTTACCCAGATGGACATCAGTTGAAAATCTGGTAGGTATGCCTCCTATTCTCAAGGACCCAGAGCTAATGATTAGAGCCCATGACACAGCCCTCTTGACTGATGCTGGAGAATCAGTCCCACCTTTGTTCTTCATAATCTCTACCCCTAGGGGAACAGAGAACAGAAAGAGATGAAACACAAACATGCCAACCCAGCTTTTAGGAAGTATCATGTCAAACTGCCCCAGGGCGATGGTGAATGTATAGTCTGCATGAGCACTTTGTATAAACATTCCCAGGTATACTCCTGCCACTCATTTCCCCAGGTAACAGGTAATGTTTAAAATGGAGAAGACGGGGCCACCCTTGAGCAAGGCTGTGAAGTCACCATTTCTGTTTGGCTATCACTCAGAAGGCCCTACTCTGATACTAATTAGCTATGTGGTCCTGAGCTACAGTTTCGTTTCCTAAGCCTTGGCTTCCTCATCTGAGGTCTCCTTCTCAAGAAGCCATCATTCTTCTCCCATTCTGGAACCCCTTCTCCCACTAGGGGTCCAGCCTGTGCCCCACTTTCACAAAGCCTTACTTTGCACTGCCTATGACCTACTTCTGGGAAAAGTAACTAGAAGCAACTTTTCCTATTGCTCAAATAGCATCCTTAAAGTTTTATCTTACAAGTTTCCTACTTAAAATCCTTCCACGTAGCCACAATCTGACCTTGCCTGCCTTTCCTGCCTCACATCCCACCCTAAACTCATGAACACTCTTCATTGCAGCCACAGTCAGCTACTTGCAACCCCTCAACAACTGTGCTTTCTCAACCCTTCATGCCTTAATTCATGCTATTCCCCCTATCTGGAATGTCCATCCCCTTCTTGACACCCGACTCATAGCTATTCATTATTCAAAACTCAGCTCAGCCATTGACCCTTCCAGGAGGCCTCCTCTGATGGATTCAGAAGCCCCTAGAGCCACTCTACACATTGCATCTCAGCATTCATCGTGCTGTTGGCTAACTTATCGATCATTTTCTCCAACCCGACTGTAAGCTCCTTGAGGCCATGATTTTTGTTACCACTGTCTGAGCTGGTTCCTGCCACAGTGTAGGTATTTGTTGAATCATTGAGTAGAAGGAGTGATGAGTGGGTTAATGAGTGAGCCAGTTACCCCACAGGGGTGGCTGCTTACCTCCTGCAATGGAGGGGCCAGGCCAGGCAAACTTAAGCCCCCATCAAAGCATCCTGTGCTCAGGCTTGGCATCTTGGACTTTGCTTCAAAGCAGAAATCTAAATGTCAGAGACTGCAATGATGTGACTCCCTGGGCCTTCTGCTGAGTTCTCCACCCTCTTCCTAAAACTCCTCCCTGAGCAGGACAAATTAAATGAAAGACGGGTGGGAAGTCTCCCCTCCCTGCCTTACAACCAAAGAGGAGCCACACTCCCCAGATGTGCTGTT
The DNA here is from genome assembly GCF_009761245.1 of Sapajus apella. Taxonomy (NCBI): domain Eukaryota; kingdom Metazoa; phylum Chordata; class Mammalia; order Primates; family Cebidae; genus Sapajus; species Sapajus apella. The sequence continues at coordinate 7,083,784 of NW_022437026.1, forward strand.
CAAGAGAAGTTCTCTAGTCCCTGGAATCCAAGAAGTCAGAGAAGCCTCCTGGAAAAACATCGGTTGGAAAAATCCATCGCCAACCAGCCCTTCACCAGGACTCTCCCCTGCCGAGTTTGCTCATTGCTTGAAGTCTGCAACCCACCAGTTGTTTATGTTCCTAACCCGAAGTTCAGGGGCATCTGCAATTTAATTTGAGCCATGGATAGACAGGCTGCTCTTTGTTGGAGTTGCAAGAGCATAAACAACCTTCCAGGCTGAACTCTGCATGGCATTCCCCAGCCCCATCCCTACCCTGGACCTATAAATACCTTCTATCACTTTCTAAGATCATCTCCAGCAGGCCCAGATGGTGGTAACTTGTCTCCAAAGCTGGAAGATGTCACTCGAAGTGAATGGAGAGTAGCTGGGATGGTAAAGATAGCGGATGAGAGGAAAAAGGTGTGAAGGCCTGGGGTTATTGAAAGAGGGAGGAGAAAAAAAGTTCAAGAGGACCAGCAAGAGGCTTCCAGGAAGAAAAAGACAGCTACAAAGCCTGAGGATAAGTCCCCAGGGGGGTACTGGGGGACCGCAAAGAGGGTTCTGATCAGGGGACACAGGGGTGGGCATGTTCCCAGCACATTCACCATGAAAAGCCTGCTTTGTGTCTCATCCTTCTTCACTGCTCACTGGTCCTGCCAGCCCATGCTGGAGGTTAGTGTCACTTCTCACAGATGGAGCACCTCATATTACATTTTTCACTTACTGTCCACCTGTAGGTGACACATCATTGGTTTATGCCACTGGTCGTGCAGATAAAAGCCCCAACTGCCATGAGGAGCAAATCTTGAAGGCAGCATCAAATGAAAACAAGACAAGGGAGCCCTTCCAGTCCTCTTGCACACACACACACACATACACACACACACACACACACACACACACACACATACAAGCCACATATACAGTTCCCATGCACCACCCCCACATGACAACTCAAAGCCATTTGGAGCAGCAGTCCCCAGGCTGGGCCCCTGGGCCTTCCCAGAGAGTATCGTGACCCTCATACCAGGTCCCCTTGCCATGCAGCTGCCATATACCCTCCAGGCCAGCAGCCCCTGAGATGCCATACAGACTTTTCCATTCGTCCTCCAGAGCTCCTTAAGTGCCTCTGATATACACCATGTGTCCCAACAGGAAAACACATACTCATCAACTCTACAAAATGCTCCAGATGTGATCAAAGCCAGAGAGGCAAAAGAAAACAGAGACGGGGATGTTCAGGAAGGGGGAGAGGCTGGGGAAGAGAAAAATCCACGGACTTGGTGAGGGGGGTAGGGGGCGGCGCCCCTGGGGTGGTGCTTCCCATGGTTAAAGTCCGGAACCAGGTCCAGACTCTTTGGTTCCCATCCCCAGTTCAACTTGTCCACCCTGTGAGATCCTAGGCCCTGCCCCCACACCAGCTTCAGGATTGAGATTCTATCTCTGAAGGACCATGGAAAGTTAGTCCTGGAAGGAATGCATCAGAGCACCCGGCCTGTTCTTCCTTTTTAGATGAGGAAGGAAATGTGTAAGTAGACCTGCCTGGAGCGTCATGCACCACGTCTGACCCCACTCATCCTTCTACCTCCTGGGTCAGCACTGTCCGTATTAAACGTCAGTGGCACACATTAAAGACCCTTCATTTGAAAGTGACCTCAGACATGATATCCTTGTCCCCTTGCCTCCTTAGAGCGATTAGAGGATTTCATTCTCTTATAGAGTGAGGGGAGGAGTCCGAATGGCTTTTTCAGACCCCTCCCACACCTAAAATTCCTAAGCCTTCAAGATCTATGACAAGCTCCCATCACTTAAGGAACCAGGTCTGTTTTTCTCTACAACCTCCTAGTGTCCGTTCGCCACACAATCGTGCATCCAGCTGCACGGCCAGTCACATTTTCCACCTCCCCCTCACCTCCCCTGGAGTTGTCTGCATGTCTCATCAACACAGCGCTCTTCCCTGATAGTGGAGCAAAGCAGTTAAGACAATAGGCTCTGGTGTCAAACTGCCTGGGATTTGGGGCAAGTGACTTGTCTACTCTGTGTCTCATCTTGAAAATGATGGAGATGAGGGTTGTGCCAAGTTTGTAGGGTTACCACGACGATTCAATTAGGTCATGCACACAAAAGGCATGGTAAACTGATCCTTGGTGAGCGCAGGCTGAGTGATATGTTCACAGCTGTCATTAACATTCCCACTAACACAGCCACCATGGATGAGCAGGGACAGATGCCTCTTGTCCACTGGAGCACAACCTGGTGAGACCATGGGTTAGTTAGGAGGTAGGGGGGATGAGGAGAAGACGAGAAAAGGGGATCTGGGCTCAGATTCGTGGTGGCCAAGCTGCCTACAAGCTCTTCTGAAGGACAAAGGGCACATCGGAGGAAACCCTCCTGTTAGACACGAAAAGCACGATCCCAGTTCCTTTCCAGTGCCCCAACCAGAAGAGCCCCTGATCCTTCAACTGATGACAATGGACCGTGCCAGCACCACCCACACACGGGCACCCACATAAGCCAAAACTTTCAAACCCTAAAAAGCCCAAAAGCTCCTCCATGACCTGGCTCCCCACCAGCACTCCCACTGCAGAGGTGAAGCTCCAGCACCCCAGTGCCCTCCCCCAGCAGTGGGGCTTCCCAAGCAGCCAGACTCGGGGGTTCAGATTCTGCTGCACTTACTAGCCATGTGACCTTGTGCTTCAATTTCCTCTTCTGTAGGATTAGGATAACAGTATCTATCTCAACAGGGCATTGTGAGTTAGCAAACGCAAAGGAGTAGAACAGTGCCTGCCACACAGCAAGCATTGTGTAACTGTTTGCTGTTGTCATTATTCTCATCTTTGCCTGGCTCGTTTTTGTTTTGACACAGCCGCCAATGTTATTAGTTTAAATGTCGCTTCCTCAGGGAGATCTCCAATTAGGTTGGATAGTCTTATATCTCTAGTTTCATTACACTTCTGTCCTCCTCTCTAGTAACCTGTGTCACACTTGCAATTAACTATGCACTGTCATAACTCTGACAGGCCAGACCCAGGTGGACCATAGGTCCAGATGTGCCCGAGACAGTCCTGCCTCTTACCTGTTGGTTGTCGAAGTGTGGTAGGCTTGACTGGTGTCAGTAAATACTAACTCCTGTGCTAGCCTTCCCAGCTCCATGGATTTGTGCTTGGCCACATGACTTGCTTTGGCCAATGGAATGCTAGCAAATGTGATGTCAGCAGGTGCTGCAAGATGTACTGTACGTTTCCATTCTTTCCGGGGCTCTGGTGATTCTCCATAAGCAGAATGTGTCCCAGAAGTTGCTGATCTAAGCAAAATGTGCAGACCTGAGGCAAACTAAACACAATCCACATCCCGGAGCCAGGCCCAACTAACTCTCAGCCTGAGGCAGAGCTTTTCCACTCAACCCAAAGACACATGAACACAATATAGAAGTGACCTTTGTTATAAACTGCTGACCTTGGGATGGTTTGTTATGCAAAATTAAGGTAACAATAGCCGACTAGTACACACAGCATCATTATTAATAGCTCTCACTTTCACTCAAAAAAGTGTCCCCAGTTAGATGATAAATTACCTAACTGCCCACTGTCAGTCTGTATCTATCTTATTCATCACTTTAATTCCAGCACCTAAAACAGTGCCTGGCACAGAGAAGGTGTCTGATGAATAGACTGGATTAAGTCGAACTGAAAAATATATATATTTGGAGATGGGAGTCTCACTCTGTCACCCAGGCTGGAGTGCAGTAGAGTAACCTCGGCTCACTGCAAACTCTGCCTTGAGGGTTCAAGTGATTCTCCTGCCTTAGCTTCCCAAGTCACTGGGATTACAGATGCCCACCACCACACCAAGCTAATTTTTGTATTTTCAGTAGGGAAATGGTTTCACCCTGTTGGCCAGGATGGTCTCGAACTCCTGACCTCAGGTGATCTGCCCATCTTGGCTTCTCAAAGCGCTGGGATCACAGGCAAGAGCCACTGTGCCTGGCCTGAATTATGTTTCTTAAATTTCTTTCCTAAAACATCAAGTTCTTTGTCCCACCTAGATGCTGAGAAGTCTGAGTCTGGGGGCTCTGCCTTCTTTTTCTTTCACACCGTCCCCACAGAGATTCTCTTGATGCTGCTGGCTGGCTGCCAGAGCATCGGAGACCTAACCTTCTTAATCCACAGAAGTCAAAAGAGCTAGTATTTCCAAATGGTATGTAATCTCACAGGACTGCACAAAGAAGGGATCACTGAAGGATGAACAAAAGGAGAGGGACTGAAGCACAGCAAGAGAGATCTACGCAAGGCACCAGCTGGGGATTTCAGGAGATGCAGTGCCCCTGAGTTGGGCAGGGATATCCTTAGTACATGGCCGATTCACCTGTCTCTGCCATGCAACTTGCCTTCAGACCCCGGGGCTGAGGACTGGGCAGAATGTCAGCCTAAGGAATTGCTGCCATTTTGTTAGAGTTGATAACAGCTGGAAATTATACCATTGCTCTCCTCCAGACGAAAACGCTCAAATGAAAAGTTCAAAATCCCAGTCCTCCCACTGCCTCTCTGTCTCTCTTGACTGGATTCAGTTGAAAATGGACTCTATGAAAGAAACCAGTAAGGCTGAGCCAACAGCTCTGAGGGATTCCTGAGTCCCTGCTGCAGGCTGAGTGACTAAGTCTGAGCTCCCCAGTCTCTTCATGGCGGAGTCAACCAATTTGCCAGAGGCAGGCGGTAACTCTTGGCAGCTCACTAACGGTCAACATCTTTGAATACCTTGAGATAATCCCAAGAATGTACTAGAAGACAGCAGTCTCCCAGGCAAGAATCTTGAAGGTTTGTGTATTTTTTTTTCCTTGCTTGTGTTTGTGACTTTCAGACCCACAAAATGCTGTGGTTTTCCGTTTCTAAAACAGAGGCATGTGCCTGTACTAAAAGCCTGGGCATGCTGGGCTAATTAAATTTAGCTATCTTGTGGTGGTTGTTGTAACGTGTGTTCCGCCGATGTTATTCAATGTGTTAAGACGTTTTCTGTTTATGTTGGTTACATAGCCATGTGGTGTGGGTGGAGAACACCACTCCAGGGAACATTATTAGCAGGACTGAGGCACTCAGGGGTTCCAGGGACACGTGGTCATCAAACAGTTGGGCTGTGTCCCTGGTAACTCACCCGATGCCAGTCCCCTCACTCCTTCTAAGGCAAGATCAGTCCCTCAGATCTACCTGAGAGCTGATTCCCACAGACAGAACTGCACCTGCCATCATGCAGCCTAGAGATTTTGTAGAAGAGATGCAACTACAGGGAGAGAAACTTCAACAGGTCTGCAGGGGCTGAATGACTTGCCCAGAGACGCCCCAGGAGAGATGAGGGAAGAAATGAACTCCTTGTGCCCACTCTGACCTGTCCAGCTGGGAGTACAATGAGACATAAACCCTTCCTTAAGCCCTCTGTTTTGCCACCTGCCTAAATTCCAGAGAAACTACCGGAGATCCTCTCCCGAGATTCCCCTCTACCATGTCCCTTGTCTAGCTCAGCCCCGGTGCTTTCTTCTCATTCTTTTCCCTTCTCAAGTCTCTTCTCTCAACATCTCCTGACCCAGAATGCTTAAATCCCACTCTTGTAAATCCCCCAACCATATTTCTTCTCTCTCAAATCTCCACTTTCTGCTTAAAACTCACCTATCCCATAAGTCTCATTTTTGTGTACTCTGCCACCCCGAAGCCAGTTACTAAGTCCTTTAAAACCTCTCCCTGTACCTTGCCCAGCACTGCTACCCACAGCTTTGTGCATTAGTTACCTGTTGGGGCTATTTGACAGCTCTGTGACCTACCCAGGAAGTTTTCTTTTGTGAGTACCTTGTGTCCCATCAGTACCCTTCAAGCCCCCACGTTCCCCCTTCTTTGAGGCTTCAACACTACACCCAGTGCAAAGCTCTGCATTCAGCAGATCCTGACGCAGGACTGATTCTTGCACTGTTAACAGACTCAGCGCTCTATTTTTAAGAAAAATCTCTGATAGGCTGGATTTCTCATGACCTCCCTAAAAAGCAAGGGGGAGCAAAATGCAGCTCTTCACAGTGAGGGTCCCCTGCTGTAGCACCCTCACTCTGGTCCCTTGCTGAGACCCCTTGCGCTTCGGAAACACCATTTCACTCTCACTGGGAAGTAAAGGCATTTCCACTACAAAAGCAGGCCCTGTACAAGTTGCCGCACCCAACAGAAGCCAGACTCCAGGACAAACCGTGGAAGCATCTTACTTGGTGCACAGTGCTAACTTGCTTGGGTGTCTGGTTGCTGAAGCTGCAACTGAGACAAAGCAGCAAATTAGAATTGGGAACAGAAGCTACTCAGTCGACAAAAGCAAGAAGTGACAGCTGACAATCTGACAACATGGAAGGAGTCAGAAAAAAAAAGATCATAAAAAATAGAAATGAAAAATCAAAATCATGGCATTCTGGGGTTGCTGAACAGAGGCCCTGAGAGTCATACGTTACTCCTGCCAGGCACAAAGAGGGGTGTTCATAAAGACGGCCCCATCGTAAGCCAAGGTCGACTATGGTCAGCATGCGGCCCATACCGGAAGACCACACCACGGCTTTCCCTGGGAGATGGGTAATTGAAGCGATTAGCACTAGAGGCCTGGAAACCCAGCTAGCCTGACATCTGCTGAATCCAACTCTGTGGCACCTTCAGCTACAGAGTGCTGTGAAAAAAATAAAAGCTCCTAGAGTTAGACAGGCCTGGATTTGAATCCCAGATGAGCTTGCCCTGTGGCTCTGGGAAGCGTTTGCTTCACTGACCTCAGCAACCTTGTCAATGAAATGGAGACAACAATACCCACTTCACAGGGTCGCTGTGAGGGACAGAGGTCACACGCGGAAAGTGCATACAGCGCATTGATTTACAGTCATAAAATGTGATTATACAACATTGGTCAAAGCTCTTGAGCTAAGGAACCATATGAAACTCCACCACTTTAATGAATATTATAATTTCCCCCACAAGGAGTAGATACATTTTTAATTATTTAACTAGACCTACGTCCATTATCACAGGTTTTGTACGGCTCTTCATCTGAATCCTCACAGTGACACTGTAGCACAGGTGCTATCATCCCTGTTTCACAGCTGAGAAAACTGAGGCTGGAGAGAGAATGGCGTGCTCAAATGTTACATCAACTGGAAACAAAACTGGAGTTCTCCTCACTCTTAAATCACTGTTCCTGGTCTAAAGGAATGTCCCTGGGCAGGTGCATCAGGGTTTGAAGAACACATACACAGGCACATTATCCATCTTTTTGACTGTCAGTCTCACTCCTTCTCCATTTTCATTCATTCTTCTCTGAGAATAGGGAACTCTTACTTGTGTAAGTCTGACTTTATAGAGACACCTCTCCAAATCTTTGCTACATTGCTTTTCCTTCTGTGCAACAGTTCCAGCCTGGTTATGTTTTCTTTAGGTGTGATGACCTAAGTCAGACACGTGTGGTTTTACCATGATTTGGTCAATCACTGAGTGATGCAATCCTAGTTTGGCTTTTAAATGTATTCTGAGAATTCGAGGGATCTCTGGTGCTGCATCACATCACATGGATGTTTCTAGAAAGAGTTACAATCATCCCCAAAGACTTCTGCCTGATACATAGTTGATACCTCCAAGCCCATCATCACAAATGACTAGCAGGGGGGCCAATTTTCCGTCGTGATCTTTTCCATATGATATTTTCCTACAGCCTCACAGCTACTTTCTATAAATTTATTAGCCTGTCCCTTCATTTCCAGAAAACCCAGCGGTCACCTGCAAGCATGGAGATTTCACTTTGAACTCCAGCTCCTTGAGAGTGGGGTCATGCTTACATCATCTCCATACCCCCAGGACCAGTGTCTGACAATGCAAAATATGTATGTGTTGTCTTAACTGCTTCAGTGAGGTGTACGTAAGTTTCCTCCTCTTCCAAGTTTCCCCACCAGTGAGTCCCAAGAAAGATGATCGTGATGATAAGACTGCGTGGGGAGCCCATGTTGTGAAAATGCAGAAAGGCCTAGGAGTGTTTGGGGTGGAGGGAAGAAAGCTTAGGTATATGAGCACTGCTGCGGACACAATCGCGATTTTCAAATACTTAAATGGTTGACCTATACAACAGGGAGCTCTTGTTCTGCGCAGCTCCAGGAAGCAGAACTAGGACCAAAAGAAGGGAAATCAGCAGTTTTCCTTCTAGTTTCACGACTTCCTAGGGGCTAGAAATGCCCAACAGAGAAACAAACTGTCTCAGCAGTAAGGTCCTCCCCATTCCAAGAAAAATCAAGGAGGGGCTGGGCATTTGCTAGATCATATGCTGCAAGAAAAATCCTTCATTCCTTCCTTCCAGGGCCTGGTTTGCAACTGTCTGACCTCTAAGCTTCCTTTGCTTCTGTGATGCTAGGGTTTGTTCCTAAAGGTTCTAGATAATTGATAGCTTATTGTACAACAGGGTCAAGAGGGCACAAATACATAGTTTGTCATGTTTTTCAGACTAATATCAGCTATTCCTCTTTGGGGCATGACATAAGCTGATCAAGGAGGCCATGAGCTGGTGCCAGACAGCTCCTTCCTTCCGCAGCTCTGCCCTAGAATTCCAGATGGCCATGGGAAACTTGTGGAGTTTCTTGGTGCCTTGGGGTCCACCATCTGTACCATGTGGCTCATGTGACAGGAAGGAGGACGAAAAGTTTAAAACAGGACCCACCATCTCTGGAAGGCTGTTGTGAGGCTAGGAGGCCACCCTCAAGAGCAACATAGTCATTGGCTGTACCTTGAACTGGAACTGGTGGCATTGCACTGTTTCCACTGGTCAACCATGAGACCAACTCCTGTTTCCACTGGTCAACCATGAGACCAACAGCCTTCCCTCTGAAAGAGTACAATGGGAGGAGAGTAGCACTCCGTGGAGGAAATGAGAGAAAGGAGACTGGGGCAGAGCCTTTCCCTAGCTTGATGGGATTAACAGCATGACTTATATCCTGATCTATAAAATGGACCAGAATGTAATAGCACAGAGCATAATCCTCCTTGTTTCTGCCTCACCTCAACCAGCTGCTGCTGCTTTTCTCTGTCTACCCTTCTCTCACACCCTCAGAGGTAAAAGAGTAGGCTTCAGACCCATGAGGTATTATTTCCTTCCAGGCTACAAAATGATGTTTATCAGCTAAACCCAACCCTCAACTGGTAAGACCCGTGCAAATGCCATGGTGCTGATCCCACGTTTCATTCCTCCTCAGCTTCCCCTCATGCATCCAGCCTCATTTCCTTCCAATCCTGAATTCCCTGCTAATTCACGGGGTAGAGCAAGGGACTTGGGCCAGGTTGGCAGAGAATCCTTACAGACAGGGTCTGCAAGCCAAGTCGCTGATCTCACCACTCCCAATCAACAATGAGGAAGGATCTGGCTCTGAGTCAATGTGATTTTCAGTCATTAATATCAGGCTAAACTATAAATCCTTATACGAGGCAAGCCAGGCTGGTAATAAAGACATGCTCTTTCACCTCAGTCATCCTTCAGATAGCAACATTTCTGAATCAAGGGCCACCTCTTCCAGGAAGTCTTGTCTTACTCCTCTCGCAGCAATTGCTGTCCCGCTGTTACCCCATACTGATAGGTTTGAACATTATTGTAGTGCCTTGAACTGGAACTGGTAGCATTGTGCTGTTTCCACTGGTCAACCACGAGACCAACTCCTGTTTCCATTGGTCAACTGAGAGCCCTCCCTCCCTCCTGTCTTGCACACACCTGCCTCCCTACATAACTGCTAGATGCCAAAGGCCATAAGCTCTTCTTTCAGCATTGTTGTACCTTCCCAAACTGCCAAGCAAAGAGGCTTGCTCATTGTAAGCATCGGTGAATGTGTATTGTGCTGAGCTAAATTCCCTTTCTCAATCCCAAAGATCAAGGAGAAAGCACCTTGGCTACGGAAATAAGTAATCACAGGTTGATTAATATTTTTCTCTCTCCATTCCCTCCTCTAACCCAGGTGTGGCCTGGCCAGTCCTTCCACAGCCTGGCCTGCTGAGAAGCCTCCTAAGAACATGGCCTCCTCGGTCTCCCGCCGGTGGGGCAGGGGCAGCTCAGATGGGTCACAGTTCAGGAGAGTGGACGCAGAGCCCCAAGACAAGGAGGGATGGCTCAAACCACACAGCCTCTGGCGGCAATGCTGGGAAACCCAGGCAAGGACAGTGACCTGTGCCTTGCAGTAGGAGGGAGATCCCATTCCTGGCATGTCAGGGCTTCGGGTGGACTTGCCACAGCCAGGGCCAGAGAGAGCTGGGATTCTAAGATGGTAGAGATGTATAGCAAGACTGGAGCACAGTGCCACCCAAGGGCTCCTGAAATGGTAACCGCATGGAGATCACTCTCAGATCCTTGTGGAAGCTGTTCCATATCTCAAGGCTCCAAGCCTCTCACATTTCTAAGAGAACTCCAGATCTGCCACATGGGCGGGCTTCATGTTTGGGGCCTGACTTTAAGTGCAGGAAGCCTCACTCATGAAGTGAGCATCCCTGGAGCAGGTGGGAGTGAGTAAGGACCATTACCCTTCTTCAGACTGCAGGCCTGCTTTGGTACAGTGATATCCCCTAAGTCAACGGGCTGCAATGCCCCTGAGCTGCATACAGTTCTAGAACCCTCTCTTTCTCATGCTGTCACAGGCAGGCAGTGGCAGCTGCTTTAGAATAAACTTTTTGTACATAAGTTTCAGCAGAGTATAGTCAGAAGATAAATCAAACTCAGAAGATGCTAAGGCCTATTGTTTTGTCTCATTCATATCAAAACATCCAAGCTAAGAAAATCAGCCTGGGAGCAGATATTAATTTTAGTAAAAAGACAGATTGTGGCCCTGACTGTACAGATCAGAACTGTACAAATCCAAAAGGCCTCCAGTCCCCAAGTTTTCCCAGAAAATAAGGGCTGTTTTCCTCCTGGGTTTTAGGGCACTGGACCAAAGAAGTGCAGGCAGAAATGTCCTCCTCCAGCTGTGAGGACCCTCTTCCAGCTCCCCAAAGGACCAGAAGAGCCATCTCACTCTAGCTCAGGAATTGTTCCTCATATTATCAGCCACAAGTCATATTTCCACCAGGGCACAAGTGCTGCTGGCTGGAAGTGCCCAGGGGATCTTCTGGATTGGGCTGTACTCATTCATCTAGATTCCTGCTAGATACCTCCCTAAGGAACCTTCCAGAGAGCTCTCTCTCTCTCTCACACACACACACACATACACACACTCACACACATATACTCACACACATGCTCACACTTGTACACAATTGCTCATTCATACACATACACACACTCATATACACTGTCTGACACTGACATACACTCACGCTGATATATTCACACACACACTCATTCATACACTCATATACACTCACCCACTCACACTCACACACTCAGGCACACTTACACACACACACACCCTCCCATACACACACTATCCCAGACACATGTCTTCCCTGGCACACACACTCTCATATTCTCATACTCCCACACACATGCAACTCACACACATACACTCTCACATACAAACTCACAACACACACACAGACACATTCTCACACACTCTCACACTAACAGTCTCAAACTCACACACTAACACACACTCTCACACAGGCTCATATGCACACTCAGGCCTGCAGGCCCCAGGTCTCCAGAGCAGAGGCAGGATCGGGAGGAGAGCCCTGTGGGCTGGAGGCCATCAGCAGTCTCACAGTGCAGCCTGCTGGGCACGAAGGACGCTGCAGCCAGGTGGAGGCAGGGGCCAGGGGTGCAGGGAAGGGCATCTTGCCTCCCCTCTATCAACTTTCAACATCCAGGACCAGTATCTCAAACCCCAAGACTCAAGATGAGGCCAGAAGACCTGCGGAAGGGGAAGGAGAGCTAGTCCTAGGGCCTTCCACATACAAACAGGTCTCCCACCCCAGGAGCTCTCAATGGCTCACACAGCTGTTTTAGAATCTTCCAAACAACTGGCACAGAGGAGGAGCACCAGGGCTCCAGAGGAGGAACAGAAGCTTGGCGCTAAAAATGAGGAGTTGAATACCCAAAGAAATGGATGGGAAAGACCTTGGCCAGGCCTGTGCATGAATTATCGTATTTCGCTTGTGCCAGATTCCCCTGCTCCGTCACTCTTCCAACACAGACCATATGAGGGCAACTTCTCCGTGAGGCACACGGAGGTGCCATGCACCATAGTAAATAGTCATGGAGCAAAACTGTCATGGTGTGGGGCCTGTGACAGCTCAGGAAGGGGGCCACAGGCTGGACTCTGTTGGCAGGTGGACCCCGACAGGAGGTGGCAGGAAAGATGGACAGGAAGTGATGAGAGAAATGGTGCTGAAGAAGAATCCCCAAGACTCAGAGTTAGATTGGGAAGTGAGAGTGAGGCCAGTCCGGGATGACTGAGGTCTCGGGTTGAGTCATGATGAAGAGGAGGAAGGGGAGGACTTGCACAGAATCAGAGAAAGCAAGCTGGGGCCACCTGGTAAAAGAGCGTAAAATGGGGAGATTGGTGGGGAGCTTGCTGAGTGTAAGTAGCTGCCCCCTGCACACTCCAGCCCAGATTTCTCTCTACAAGTTCTCCAGGTACCGGCCCACCTCTGCCCCTCATGCCCCCCACCACCATCCCTTCCATTACTTCTCTTTCCAGCAATATCGTGAGGTCAGAGAGTTCCTTACGCCACTGGGATGACAACCACCACCACCATCTGACTTGATTCCCCACACACATGCTGCCCAGTGTCCCCTTCTCCTGAGCCTCCTCCATCTCCTCCCTCCTGACCAAGCCTTGGCCTTGCCCAGGGGCCGTAGGAGTGTTCGGGACCATCTGATCGGTGAGGAGCTGTGGACAGCCTCCGGTCCAGCTCCAGTACACCATGCCCTGTCTAGACAAATGTGAGCTCTCCATTCTCAGGAACCGCCAGGCCCCAGAGCAGAGCTCTGCTCCAAAGGCAATATTCCCCTGCAGGTGAGGCTGCTTTGGTGGCCAAAACCGAGTGCATATTGGAGCCATTTCCCACTTAGCTGGCGGCGAGTCACCTGAAGTCTCTGGGGGAAGAGGCAGGGCTCTCTGGTAGGGAGAATTTTTAATTTTTAATCACGCTTTAAAAGAAGAAAAGAATGAGTAGTTGGAGAAAACAGGCGACAGAGTGGGTGGCCACTTGAGATCCAGAGAGAAAGATCAAAGCCCACCAAGAATGGAACGATCAGCGTTAGTGTGGCCCAGAGAACAGTCTAGGTGGCCCATGCCACATGAAAGGCAGCCAGGGGACGGGAGACGGGGTGAGGGCGCCTTGGTCACAGGCCCCACATGTCCCTGCTGCCCTACCCAAGACCTTGGTTCACGGTCCTCAGCTGGAACAAACACCTGCTTCCAAGAGACATCCAACCAAGCTCTGTCTGCTGGCAGGGCCACTGCATCTCTGTGTAGGAGGTGAGCTGCCCAAGCTCTGGCCTCCAGGTGGCTTTCCCTTTCCAAGAAGAAGCTGTAATTCCTCCCTCTAGACTCGATTCTCCTGGCCGCTGCCCCTCTCACAATCCCAGCCCAGGGCAGCCAGCCAGGAACACGCTCTATTCTCAGGCTGTCTGATTAGCTCATTAGGCGTCTGCTGGACAGTGAGTCCACCATGTCCACCATGGAACAGCCTTCTCCTGTGGGCTCCAGAGTCCCATCTTTTCCAAATAAGCATATTCTACCAGGGAAACTCACAGATCCCTCAGCTTAGCCTCCTGAGTTAGGACAACCAGGACCCTGAAGATCAGAGGAACTGGGGCTTGCCCAAAGAAATGGTAGCACTTAGTGGCCAGGCCTGGGCCAGAACTCACACCTCCAGACTCTCCGCCCAGGGATCTCCCACTTCGCAGTGCTGCTGCCCAACATTTCCGCCAGAAGACTGATTTTCTAGAACCCCGAACCCATTTTCAACTAGTCAGACCTACGGCATTCCAGTAAGTTCTTTCAAAGGACTTTTCACTCATGTTCGACAGAAGCTGGGGAAATGTCCAAAGTGCCAGACCACGGGACATCATTCTGTGACAGCATGGAAGGGAGGAATCCCAGGACCCAGTCTCCCCTCCCTTCTAATTTGGAAAAGCCACACAAAGTCCACATTCTATTAGGCCAGCCAGCATATTCCTCATGTGATTTGCCAAATCTACCCTTTCCTTGATCGACACTGGCACTTGGGCATAACGCAAAAATCACCTTCATCCATCTTCATCTCTAGGACAAGACTAAGGAAAAGAAATGAGGCAGCTCCAGGCACCCCTCCCAAAGAACAGGAGGGGAAAGAGGCCACGGTACAGAAGACCTCTGGGTGGGGGTCATGGTCTATCAATCTACAGTATCTTTTGCCCCACACAGCTTTCATTTCCCTCCCATGTCCCCAGCTGCTTCCCCACCCGTGAGATGCAGAGGAAGAGATCATAAAAGCTAAAAAAGAAGATTCCTCCACTTGAACAAAAGACTGCCAGAGTCAAAAGGGTTAATGAGGCATCTTTCAGGACTGGCATCTCCAGGATCCCTCCAAAAGTCCCCTCCCACATCTTACCTGATGAGGTCAATAGGTTGGAACTTATAGAACACTCCGTAGCGCGCCCATTCTTGATACAGCAGCTAAACAAAATACAGAAACAGGTTAGAGGTAGAGGTGGGAAACTTCACCTGGTTTTGTTCATCCTAACAAGTCATAATTTTACCCCCAAGCCCAGATTCTAAGAAATTCTCCTAAGACATCCACAGGGAGATGTGCAGAATCAGGAGGCTCAAGTTTGTGACACTCTGAGGTAGTCCTGCACCTGACCGGCAGAACCCCACCTTCTTCATTCCCTTGTCTTGCCTAGTCCAGCAAAATGAGCCCTGGTGTTCGTGATTCACTCATTTAACAAGTATTTACTGACATCTCCTACGTGCCACGCACTGTCCCCACACGGGATACAGCAGTAATCCACAGTCTGCTTACACCCTGGTGTGGAGGGACCAATATAAACACATAAACAGGTAATATTTGGAAATCTTAATGAAGAAAACTTAATCAAGGTCAGGGGGTAGAATGTGAAAGAAGGGAGAGGAGTGAGTACTATTTTAGAAAGGATGGCCAGGGAAGTCCTCTCTGAGGGGGTGACATTGAGCTGAGACACAAAGGAAAGGGGGAGGGTGTCCCAGGCAGGACACTCTTCGTGGGCAAATGCCCCAGGGCAAGCGCATATGGCACTTCCTAGGAATAACAGGGAACCCGTGTGGCCAAGGCAGAGTGAGCACGGGGAGAACATGGCAGGCAATGAACGTCAGAAAGAACCGGGATGGCCAGATCATCTGGGGATTTGCAGGTCATGCTAAAATCTTTGTATCAATACTGGGTGGAATTCGGATTTTGAAGGAAGCCACTGGGAGATTTGTAGCAGAGGGGCGAAACAATCTGACTGAGATTGCAGGAGGCTCACTCTGGCTGCCGCGTGGAGAACAGACTGAAGAGTGATCAGAAGCACAGGGAAGCTATTGGTCAGATCACAGGAGGCTCACTCTGGCTGCCATGTGAACAGACTGAAGAGTGATCA
>NW_022437026.1:7099375-7127504 GCF_009761245.1 Sapajus apella
TGGAATGGTCAGGGAGGAGGTGATGATGGCTTGCACCATGGGAGCAGCAGCAGATATAATAAGAACGAGGTGATTCTGCTTAGATTTTAAAGGTAAAGCTTCTAAGTGTTGGATTGGATGTGGGATGAGAGGAAATAAGAACTTGGCCTGAGCCACTGAGTCATGGTGATGCCTTTTACTAAAATGAGAAAGACTATGGGAAGGACAGGTTATGGGGGGTGCAATCAAGAGCTCAGTTGGGGGTGCAGATTTTTTAAATGTTCTTTGGATGTTCAGGGGCACGGTGAGCAGCTGGATATAAAAATCTGAAGTTGAAAGAAGAGTCCTACACATTTGGGAGTTATTGAAGAGGAGACAATTTATAAAGTCATTAAATGATGGCTGCTATCGCCAAGGAAGAGACAGTGACTATAGAAGAGGCCCAAGGTCTGGGCCCTGGGCATGCCACCATTTAGAGATCGAGAGGGTGACAAAGAACAGTGAAGGAGACAGAAGGAGCGGCCAGTGGCGTGGAGGAGAACCAGAAGTGTGTTCCGGAAGCCAAGGGGAGAAAGGGTTTCAAAGAAAAGAAGACGACAATCTATGTCAAAAGTTGCTACTGGGTCGGGTCAGATGAGCGGTGGCCACTGGACTCAGTGGCTTTGAGGTCACTGATCACCTTGACGAGAGTGGCTCCAGGGGAGGGGTGGGCGCAAAACCTCAGTGGAAAACACACACAAGAGATTAAGAAGGGAAACTGCAACAAACACACCAGGCCATCTTGGAATATTTCTGCAGCAACTTTAGCAGAACTAGCATGTGTCTCACTAAACCTGTGTGTCAATCCCAGTAAATAAAATCATTCAGTAAGGGATCATCATTAGACCTCATCTACGTACCCATGCGGAATCAATACTGCACTCTATCAAATTATATGCCAAGAATTGACAGATTCATAATACAGCTACTATTTTGTTACATTCTTTATGCTCCTATCACATCACACACAATTCACAAGGAAATCTATCGAGGAGAACCTACTCTGATCACGTACTTCAGATGCCCATCTGGACATCAGCCCCACAGGAAGCCATCCTGTTTACCTAAGAATCTTTAAAGACATGTTATTAAAATGGAAATGAGAACCAGCATTCTTACTTAAGGGCGATGAACTTTTATTGTCACAATGTCTCCCAACAACTACAAAACAGGACCAGAAACTAGACGGGCCCTGAAGGGGCCCACTGCACCAGCAGTCACCACCGCTTGCAATGGAGGAAACCCAGATACAAAAAGGGGTTATTCAGTGCATGGAGGTAACGGGACATCTGAATTCATGAGCACTGCTGCTGCTCACTCCAGGGTAGTGGCCAACCTCATCTTGTTGTCATTAGTACCTCTCCTCCTCCCATGGCTTGGGTGCTCCTACTGCCTGCGTTTTGTCTCCCTCCCTTGAGGGCAAACCCTGGGCTCTCCAGCACCTGGCTGTCACAGTGACATCATTTGTGGCCCCAAGGGAGACAAGCTTGCATCAGGAGATGCAGGCAGGGCACCCCTCGAGAGCTGTGGGACGTCACTGTCTGCCTCATAGGCTCTAACCTCCAGAGCAAATCCCTCCCCAAGTCCTGCGTCCAGCCAAAACCTGAGCCTGAGGCCACCTATCTGCCATTGCCCTGGAGCAAAAAAACTAAAAATGTTCCAAGAATCCAGTGTGGCCCCAACTGAGAGCTGACCTCCTAAGCCTTTTCCCTGGTTGAATCCCAGACCTGCTGAAAGAGACTTCTAGAAAGCCCCTCTCTCACCATGGTCTCTTCTAAGCACAAAGCTATATCCATTGCTTGTGGATACAGATGAGGAGGAGCCAAGAGAACTACCTGGGCTTGATGCAGAAGAGCTAGAAGCATACGGAGGAGGTGGTGATCAGGCAGACCCTGACACAGGGAGTTGGAGGGAGTGACAGAGCACCAAAGCTGGGAGGCAGTGCAGCAATCATGCCTGGATGCCCAGGCCAGCTCACAGGCCTTCTGCCACCTGCAGGAGGTGGGGGGGATGCTGTAGACCCTTCCCAATCTTTAAGAAGGTTTGGTCACACGTAGCATGGTTAAGGGCACATGGATTGTGCTGAGTTCCAGAAGGGACCAGCAGTCAGGGTGAAGGGAGACGCACTCTGGAGTCCTGCCTCGTAAGGACCAGCATGGTGTGAGTAAAGCGTGGAGGGAGAACCATGGAAATACATAACAGTCCCTCTAAACCGGTAGAGTCTGGAGCCTTCTAATATAGCTTATAGCAAATCCACTTTCTCCCTTAGAGGTTCACCGTGTCCTCTCTTCATCAACTGGCCAAGCCAGCAAATAAGCCAGGGAGAGACTACAGCTCCTTCTTAATGGACAGCGCCTGATTCCAGAGCCCTGGATGTCATTCCAGATGTGTCTGTCTGCCCCAGGCCTTCACAGCAGGAACGATCCCACATGATGGATCAGAGCCTAGAAGCAGCCAGTTTGGCTCCCCAGGGACCACATTTGACCGAGGTCATCAATTTAAGGATTTCATGAGACTGTAAAGGAACTCAAGCGTTAAAACCTTTTTGCAACAATCTTTGCAGTGATGGAGAACATCAAGGCGTTTGGGACTCGTGGGCCTCTCTGAGGCCACAGGCTCCTCAGAGAGCAGCTAGACCTGAGACAGGCAGAAAGACACTGTAGCCCCCTTGGAGGCATTTAAGGGACAGGGGCAGCCTGAATGGAAGAGATTTGGACGCTACTCCCAGACCCTACCCTAAGCCGTTTGAACAAGCAACACCACCTCTCTAGGTCTCAGCTTCTCCTTACAGGAACATGAAGGTCGTGCGGCACGGCAAAATGAATCCTCAGGTGAAACCAAGAAGAAAAGTACCTTTCTTGCAAGTTTTAAAATGCAGGACTGAATCTCTCCTCACTATCCACTAGGGAAGACAGCCGCCTGCAAAGGCTGGGAAATCCAGGACTAAGTGTTTCTAGAATGCTAAAGGAAGTCACAGTCCAAAGGACTACTTTTGGTTCTCCCCTGTGAGTAAGTGAAGAAGCCCCAGAGAGCCAGGGGGAGCTGGGCAGCCCTGAGCAGATGGTAACAGCCACTTCTCTGGGAACCTCCAAAACACTAGGCAGCTTTGGCAAATGGAAAACTAGGCAGCTGCTGGAAGCCAGGAGGGACCCATCTACCCCCAGGCTCCTCCCTCTTCCGGTTGCCCTTGCTTCTAGGAAGGCAGGAAACCCTTGTTCTAAAGAGGGAGGAAGCCTCTTCTTAATGACCCTCCAGGAGGGAAGAGAAAGAGACTTCCAGCTCCTATCGGGGGCTGAGTCATGGAGACCGCATAATAGCACCAGCTGAGCTTCAGGAGAGGGAGACTGGCATTCTCCAGGGCCTCAAGACTTGCCTAGAATTTGGCTGCAATGAGCCTGGGCCTTGGGGAGATCATGGGAACAGCCACAAATCTCCAGGAAGAGTGCAGAAGAACATCCAGGTGCTGGCAGGGTGAGCAGGCTAGGACACCACGGCAGATCATACCTAGAGGCCCCAGAGAGGCCACCCTACACTGCGGCTCCCAAGCCTTTTCCACATCCTTCAGCTCCAAATTCAGAGAGTCCTCCCTTACACCTAAGCAAATGGCTTCCTGCAACCACCTCAAAGAACACTTGACAGTTATATTATAATGAAAACAAATAAATATGCAGCACACATTTGTGCGTTTTTGCTCTTTCTCCTTCAGGGTACATTGTAGGCACCACCCACATACCACTGAAACTACGGAAACAAATCCAGCCTTGTCCTGGGAATCCCTCTTGCTGAACAGAAGAAGCTGTGTCAACATGACCATGCAGCACTAGCTGGGATTCGGACACTAAGATTTTAGTCCTGATGTCACAAACATTCACGGACATTAAAACCAGTCTCCTCTGCTGGCTAGGGATCAACTTCTCAACTCAGATGGACAGCAAAAGGCTGGCACTCTTCCTCCTGGCTTCTCTCGGGCCCCATCAAGGCAAAGCTCACTTTCCTAACCATGGCCCTGCCTTCTGCAGGTAAGGACGCCAAGACTGACCAGCAAGCCCAAGGAAAGGCCATGAGAAAGGGTCACCTTGTCCTTCAAAGAGTTGTTCACCTTCACAAAGCATCTTTCTGACATCAACTTTGGGAGTTATCCACGGAGATGCAATTCCATCCTAGCTGGGATCTCCCTGCCTCCTAGTTCCCACCTATTCTACCAGATGGAGCGAACCCTGACTTCATTATATCAGCTGAAGAGAGACATTTTTCGAAGAGAAAATTTTATGTTAAAAGGCATTCTGTGGTTAACAGCAATCTAATATATTTCCAAAGACAAATACATATTTTTTATATCTACAACATACATATCATAAATAGTCCACAATTTGCTTCTTCTGTTAGTGCAGGTAACAAGGCTGACTGGTGACTCTATGAGTTGGGGTATGTTCCTGGTCTCCATAATGTTCCTACATAGGCCGGGGTCACCACCACCCAGCAGGAGTTTTCTTAGGTGGGCAATGGATGGTGATCACCATTTAAAGGGAAGGAAGGAAAAATTAGAAAGTGGGAGGACAGAAAATGGTTGGGTGAGAGAGGTGAGATGTGGGGAGACATGATTCCTCCTTTTCCTTTAAATCTGATGCTGGACTTTTCAGGAAATTAAACACCGAGACTATTAGCATCGGATAGAAAACAGATGAGGTTAAGACATGGCAATACTGCAGCAGATTCCCTGGGCCCACAGAGAGGGGACATGTGTAAGCAATCACCGCAGTATTTCTGGAAAGGACCTTTTATGTTTTTAATACTTAACACTTCATAACAGGGACTAATAGGCAGGATAAAAAGAAGCCTGCTCGAAAGGCAACTTGGGACATGAATGATTTTCCAGACAACAGAGTGGGGGAGGGAAGCTCCTTCAGCTTCAGCTCTTCATCCCTCCCACCATTGCCCACCCTTCTCTGCTCACTACAGTTGCTGAAGGTGGGGAGAAGCCAGCAGGAGGATTGCATGAGGGGATCGTGGATGCATCCCCACTAAAGAGGTTGGGACCATTTTCCTTTCCCTAACCATAACCTCCAATTCCTAGCTTCTTGAACTACAAAACACAACTGAGGCTCCCTCACACTCAGATTGCGCACCTATAATTAGGGAGTGGCTATACTCCACTTGCCTGCCTGAAAGAAAAGAAGAGTCACCTAAAATTGACTCTCCAAAAGCTATAATGGCATGGATCAACACATGTTTTAAGCAAGGACCCTGGATTTGAGGGCTAAAGGTGTTCGGAGCCCCCTCTCTGTTCCCTGTGGCAGTGTGATCTCAGGCAAGTGCTCAGCCTCTCTGTGTCTCCGTCTCTGCATTCATCGGTTAAGGAATTTGGACAGCCAGTGTTTCTCAACTGATGCTCTCTTGCCATGGGAAGGTGGGATGAGAACTGTGGGTGGGGGAGCCACTGGGTATATTTCAGGACAGTTGACATTGTGGCTCTCCAGGCACTAAATGCAGTGGCAACCAACCTCACATTTCCAAATACCTGGGTGGGGGAAAGAGGGGACCTGGAAAAACAGTTGGAAAGTAGACAAGCAGGTACATAGAACACTTCTAAGACCCTTCTAGCCACTTCCACACCACCACCCCCCACCCCGTGGTCTTGCATGCCCAAAGCTCTGGATGCTGTGTGAGGCAGGCTTACCTTCCTGTCATTCATATCATCCTCTGGACTGTCGTATTCACCCTGTGTGGGAAAAAGGGACGCTGGATTAAGCCAATGAAACTACCAAAAACAGGTGCCAAAGGAGAAAGGATTTCCTTTTTTATTTTCTAATATCATTGCTTTTATTTGCATTCCCATATAAGGAAGGTCGAAAGCATGGCATGCTAAGGAGCTGATATTCCAGTTTCTTCGCCACCAACACTTGCCATGTTTCCTGGGATAACTTCTCACACAAAGATGCGCCCCCTCATGCCCTTCAGAGATCAGCCTATGCCCCTCGTAGCAATGCAATGGCAGCACTCCAGACTTTAAATGGGTTAGCCCATCACGTGAAAATCACCCGGCCATGAATGCTCACTCTGTCCACAACTGCAGAACTTAGCAGTGCATATGCCACTGCAAATACGTCAGGAATGAGAAGATTCCCATCCGAAAAATTCAGGGATCCCCACCTCAGCAGGCTCAAATGGCACTGCTGCATGGCAGGTGCCCAAGATCTGACAAGCCTGATGAAGTGAAGCCATGGAGCATTTAGTTCAAGGACCAGTTACATTCTCATAAATTATCTTGAAGAATATCATTGCGTTGTATCACGGGATGTTCATAACAACATCTCCAGTCAAGGAAAGCTTTCATTACAGTCATTCTGCTTTCTTTACTTTAACCAAACCATTGTACAAGGAATTTTGAGAGATTTTCTTCAAAAGTTTTTTTTTAATTGCGTTTTAAGTTTTGGGGTACATGTGAAGAATATGCAGGATTGTTGCATAGGTACATACATGGCAATGTGGTTTGCTGCCTTCCTCCCCATCACCTATATCTGGCATTTCTCCCCGTGTTATACCTCCCTAACTCCCCACCCCTCACTGTCCCTCCTCTAGTTCCTCCCCACAGACCTCAGTGTGTGATGCTCCCCTCCCCGTGTCCATGTTTTTTTAAATAATAGTCTTATATTAATATGTACCTGCATGTTAAAGAGGAATTTCACATCTGCACAAAATCCTCACATACAAAATTTCACTTGCAGGCAGCTATGGGTCTGACAGTCCAAGTTAGGGATTACCCAGGCCTGTTAGTTTCACCACCATCCACCACCCTCACCAACATCTTCTCCCTTTATGCCACATCTGTACAGTCACACTTTTGCTAAAAAGAAAGCCAGGGAGTACTGGGAAAGCTCAAACAAAGCCTAGTTTATTTTGTCATCTGGGGAAATCATTGGTGAGACAGCTTGAGATGACTGGGAAAACTCAAACTGGGGATAACTGTCAGCAGTGAGCGGTCCAGGGGCAGCCTAGATATTTTAATGTCATGATTCGCTCCTGCCTCACCCTGCAGGTATTCACCCATTTCATTGCCACTGAAAAGTTGCGGTTTTCAACTTCTGCAGGCTACAGAGAGCATGCTGATGAAAATAGTACTTACATCATGAAGAGGGTAGGCAGCCTCATAGACATTGTTTGCGATCAGAGAGTTAATACCTATGGAAGAAAAGAAAGGAAGATGAAAATAGTAACTCCAGGGCAGGAGTTTCTCAACTTAACCCTTGTTTTTTGATCAAGATTAAGCTCTCACTCGCCCCCCAGCTGAGAATCACTGCATCGTCCTCTACGTCCTCCAGGCTAGAACTCTTTGTCAAGCTCTGGTTCTTAGTATAAGAGCAGTATTTTTTCATTCCCTAAATACAAAATGATGTTCTAATATCAAATATGCTATCTCAGAGTTCACATTCCTCCTATCTTCAAAGATTCCAATCATTCCAGTCCAATAACCTTCCACCACCACGACCATCAGGTGAGAATCTCTGTGCTCCACGGCAGCATAGGAATGGTGATATGGATAATTTTAATCATGATCTATAAAAGTATGTGTGAGAGCATCCGACTGCACTTTGAGCTCCTTCCTGCTGTTTCACAAGGCCGTGCTGGCTGTGACTGATCTGTCGCCTGGACCATAACATCCCTGAGGTGGGCAGGAAGCAGTAGGGCAGCGGTTCTCAAAATGTGGTCTGGGGAACCCTGGAAGTCCTCATGAGCCTTTCAGGGGGTTCCTGGAAGCAAAACCAGTTTTCTAATCGCACTAAGAAGACCTTATTTGCTTTCTCTTCTCTCACAAGTGCATAGTGGCGTGTGCTGACATCATCCCCCATCGCTAATGGCACGTGTGTTTGTGTATTCTTGTACTTTCACAATTTCTCAGCCTTAACTTCTCATACAGTAAACATTGGTTGATATAGCCACACAAACACCCTTTGGGTGTTCCCAATAATTTTAAAAAGTGTGAAGTTACCCTGAGACCAAAAAGTTTGAAAACTGTACCATGGATTTATGTTTCAATTCCAACAGTGTCTCACACCACTTGCACATAGCAGACCCTACTAAACAAATGTGAAATGAACAAATGGCTCTGTCCCTCCAACTCCATTGCACTCACAACAGAGACGCTTCTGCGCAGCCTAAAGTCGTCGTCATTTACTTGTTTCATTCTTGGTTTTATTCAGAGACTATAAAGTGGTCTGTGTGTTCTGTCTGAGTCGGGATGGTCTGTCCTGGGTCGCTGGCTTCCAGATGGGAGGGATTATGTCTCACCAACTCATAGTACCAAGGATCCCGCCATACGAGGATCCACATTTAATCATGGAGGGGGAGGAGAGGGGGAGTTTCTGGTACACAATGATTTCCCTTGTCTCGCACTTACTTTCTGCCCTGAACCATTCTTTCCAAAGAGACTGTAGACTGCAGTGAGATGAGGAGATAATTGGTTTTGGAGGGAAAGATGTATGATGTCCAAATGCTAAGAAATCTGCATTTGCATGGCTCTGAATAAACGCCGAGGTTGGATAACAAATCTAGACAACATTTACTCATTAAAATTCATGGCTTTCCACCTCCCGCTCGTACCCAATGCCCCACCCACATGCTCAGAGACCGCAGAGGATCTCAGACAATCCTCTCCCTGCCATCAGCCTCCTCTTCCTCAAACCTCGCCCCTATTTGCCACAGTTCCAGGGCATAGGATGGCACAAAGACTATTCTCTGGGCCCCTCGTGGGAGCGGAGGCCCGAGGGAGGCTGCCGGGGGTGCCCGGTAGAAGTGGCTGCTCTTCCAATGAGTTGAAAGCTTAGCGTTTTGGTACTGCTGCATCACCAAAGGGCCAGTCCTTTCCTGATTTTAAGTTTCCTCCTTGGCATGCACATAAAACATGAGAAATAACTTTGCGGGGTGAGAGGAGCAGAGGGTGGGGAAAGGGAGTGCAGATGGGGGAAGCGTGCCCTCGAGGTTCGCTGAGCTGCAGATCTGTCTGACTCACAAGACTGCAATTTCACTCTGAGCATCATTAATCAGTTCAAGAGCCATAACCACAGCAATGTGAAGCCACCCTACCATAATCAAAGGGAGGAGTCTCAAGCCGGGAGGGGAGTTTGTGGGAATTTATAGTTAAAAGCTACAAAGTGCTGTCGGCATGGATAGAGGCTGAAGCATCACAGGCGGGTAGGGCCCCAGCTAGACTGCACCCCAGAACGCACCCCACCCAGTCCCTATAGTCACACCCCATGCTTGCCGCGGCAGCTCTGTGTACCCTGAAGACAGTCCCCAAACTCCATGAAAAAGTCCAGCAGGTGTTTCACCTACTTAGCTCTTCTGCTAAGTCTCAGCTTGGCTTTGCACAGTAGTCGAGTGTCTGGAAGCATTAGACCATTAGACCGACAACCTGAACGCCTGGAGTTGCCAGATCCTCAGAAATGTGTCGAGTTATTGGGACACGAAAGCTATGTGCTCTAACCCTAATCTCAAATAAAGCTTCCTGGGCACCGTGCAGCCGGAAGTGGGCAGCTGCTTGCTTCACTTCTGGGATGAGGTTTGCTCAGCATTTTGTGTTCCCCAGAGGCCTGACCTGGGTCAGAGGACACTGCTCTCACCTGCGTGTCTCACGGCACTGAGCTCCCAGTTGGAAACACAGAAGGGATGGCAGCCCTAACAGCCAGTCACCGGCCTAGGCTGCAGTTATCTTAGCACCCTTCTTATTCAACGCCTGCCTCACTGATCGGTTAAGCATCCTATGCTCATGAAGAAACTTTTAAACTCCCGCTGATTTTTCTGCCTCCTAAGACAGAAAGTCAAGGTAAGAGGTCCTTTGCTCTAGGGCAAAGATTCAAGTTATAAAACCAGAGTTATCCTAACTCAGATAACCAGAGCCCCCAAAATGCTACAACTGGTGTTTCTCTGTTCCCTCTAGCCGCGTACCTCCTACTTTTCAGGTGGGATTCCATGGGCGATCCCAATCAGTGGCTGCTGGGAAAGGGGGGAGAATGTACGTTAAAGGGGGACTGGGGAGGGAGAGGCGCGTTGAAAAGTAAGCATCCATCCACAACTTTACCCAACAATAGGGATTGCTTTGACCTCCCGGTTCACCCACAAACTTCAGAAACCAAGATTCTACCCCCAAACAAGCATGGAAATCAGTTTGAATGAAGAAGAAAATAATCAAACGTTTTTAAAAAAGAGTCCCTGCTTTGAAAATTGAAATTCTGGGTTTTTTTTTTTCTTTCTTTTCAGCAAAAATGGGCTAATTGGTTCCATCATGTGCCATCCATCTGGCCATAATGGCAAAGCTTTCTTCTTCAGGATTGCATGTATATTCTTTCCCCTCAGCTCTAGACCCAGGGAGAGACAGAGAGGCCCAAACATTTGTCCTATTGCTCCCAGGATGGGGGACAGTGAGAAGGAGAAAGCGCTGAGGACATTTCCCTTTCCCTGGTTCCCTTAAGAGGAATGAAGTCCCAGCTCAAACAAAGTATAGCCCCTAAGGAGCCCCTCACTGATCCCCGAAGTCGACAAATCACCAGGTCCTTCAAATCACTAGTTCCTTCATGCCTGGTGCTTAGAACTAGAAACCTCCAAAGGAAAAGGCTCATGCTTCCTCCCTGCCCAGCATGGACCACACGTCTGTGCAGCCTGACATCACCAGGCCTAGCAACACTGTCCCACATCCACAGGGGCAGGGCCGAGAAACATGACCAGGGCGGGCTCAGAACCCAGGACTGGTACCTGAAAACACACACTCGTCGTACAAAGCCTGAGACCGCTCATTGAGTCTCATCGACATCTCTGGTTTCCTGGACACAGAGGAACAACCAAACCACAGAAGTTTATGGTCTGCCTCCCACAGAGATCTCATTAAATCTACAAGTGCTGCTGGGTGACAGGGACTGCAGTGCTATTCCCTCCAGGCCAAACTCAAAGGAAACTTTTATCCACTGGGACAGGTACTTAGAGGAATGGTGCCATATTCCTGAAAACCCATTTGGTTTTTATTCTCCCCAGAACAGGGCCCAGTCCACCCGGCACTGTGCTTTCATCCCTGCACTCCAGCCGGACGTAAATCTAAACCAGAGCTCCCAGACGGTGCGTTTAACAGAGACTATATTTACCCATCACCAAATTGTCTTGACGTGTGCTTAATTACTTAAATGCCTTTAATCCCAAGCCTTTTCTTCTAAGAAAATGTAAACCAGTTCAGCTGGATGAATGATAAACCAGATGTTTACAACATACAACACGGCCTGGCTTCAGTCAAAATAATTAAGACATCGTCTCCTGAGTGGGGAGGGGAGGTGCCCAAAGCATACATTTGTTTAAAGGCTCTGACACCAAGATGTCCATGAAAGTATAGTTCCATCAACCTGTAATTTTTGTGAAAAAGCAACAATAACTTTCATGTGAAGGAGCAAGAAAGGCATTTACCTTCCTCTGATATGGTCAACGGGGCTTGGGTTTCTTTCCACGGTAAAGTGCACTTAAAAGTCATTGGATGGTAGAGTCAACTCCCAGGGCCCTGACAACTGACCTTAGAAAACATGACATTGATTAAGGAGGCATCATGGGCTGGACCAAGTTTATGATCACTCACACACTTCCACCACCACGCAGAACCCAAACTCACAGATATTTTCAGTCTCTGCATGTGGTGGACATCAATCCATAATCTCCCATTTCCAGGGGTAAATAAGAGAGAAAACAGAGGGAAAGGATGAGTTGTTCCTCTTGAGGTTATGGAAGAATTCTAAAAGTCCACCCATACTTTTCCAAGGTCAACTCCTCTTGCTTTGTCTTTGTATACTAATTTTAAACACGACCCCCCAAAAAAGAGAAAGGGAAAGGAAGGGGAGAGTAAGGGAGGGGAAGGGCAAAGAAAATAGCACAGGGCAGGGCAGGGCAGGGCAGGGCAGGGCAGGGCAGGGCAGGGGAGGGAAGGGAAGGGGAAGGAAAGAGAGGGGAGGGAAGGGCAGGGGAAAGAAAAAAGGAGAGGAAGAAAGGGAGGGAGCAAAGGAGGGAGGGAAGGAAGGAAGGAAGGAAGGAAAGAAAGAAAGAAAGAAAGAAAGAAAGAAAGAAAGAAAGGGGGGGGAGGGAGGGAAGGAAGAAAAAGAGAAGAAAGGAAAGAAGTTCCAGAGACCTAGCTGGTGGCTAGGACATTAAAAGGGACTGAATGCCAAATGTTCATATAATATTAGAAAAATAAAAATTAGGCCCTTCACAGATAGACTTGGTTATCTTTGGGTCGTCAGAACCACAGTGATCAAATCCCCAAGAGGCAGGAGGCAGAGAACTTTGCAATAAGCCTACAACAGTGCACCCTATCTTTATTTTTATCTTTTGCTTTTGTTCAATCTAGCGTTCCTAAATATTACTTGGGCAGATTATTAAAAATTCAGATATTTAGACCTTCCCCCTGCAGATGCTGATTCAGCAAATGTGGCATAGGACCTGGACTGCCAGGGTTTTAGCAAGCACGCCAGGTGATTCTGATGCCAATTGCCTGCAACCACACCTGAGCCACGTCGCTCATAATCACGTGCAAAGAATTGCTATAGGACTACAAACATTTTCCAAGCAGCCTCACCAATTGCTCTGGATACTCCTTGTCCTCATCTTCCCTTTCACTGTAACTGTCTGCTCCCAAACTCTCTGAGGCCCACGGACATCACGTAACCCCAAGTCCTGACCACAGCCCTGGTACCCACTCTCTGTGAACTTTCAGGAAAGCTATTCCCCTCCCTGGGCCTCATTGGCTCATATGTACAGGAGATCATGTGGCTCCTTTGAATCACAGAGTCTGGGAAATGTTAGAGCCAGAAAGAAGCTTAGAGAGCACTGAGAGGCCCCATTTGTTTTATGAGGGGAGGAACAGGCTCAGACAGGGAACATGGCTGGACCGAAGTTTTACAACTTGTTCATCCCAGAGTTGGAACTGACACCCACTCCTCCAGCCTTGCCAGGCATGTGCCTATCCTCCATCCTCCCCTTCCAGATACACTCTCTACTCTCCACTATGTGCCATGAACAGGCCGCTGTGCTCTCTGGCTTCCTCCTGCCATCAGCAGTATTGAGATCCCTGGCCTTCTGGCTAAATAGCCAAGTGCTCAAGGCCGCCTCCTCTACCCAATTCCATGTTGCAGTGACCTTCTCTCCGTGGGTCTAGGGGTGGTAAGAGTTCTACTATTGTTAACTCCAGGTTACAATGCCGTCCCTGGCATTCCCCAACTCCCTGTCTGTCCCTTTGTGAACAGTTTCTCTGTACGTATGCCCACCTTGGATTACCCTAATTGGGGTCTGCTATTTGTTCCTATGAGGATCCTAACTGATTCCCTGGAATTGCTCCCACCATGTCTTCTGTGTTATTTGCTTTCCTTGCATGTATCTGTCTTCTCACAGCCATGTGGTTTGCTCCCTGTTTTCCTCAAATATTACATCAGGAAGGCCTTCTCTGACTACTCTATTTAAAACACCTTCTCACTCTCACTCATTTTCATCTCCTTAGTTTGCTTCATTCTTTCTCCTGACCCTTAACCCTACCTGACATCTTATCCATTGCAGTCACTTCTTGGTTTATTTTCTGTCTTCTATAACTAGACTGTAAGCCCCTTAAGGGCAGGAATTTGTGTCTATTGGATTCACTACTCCATTCCCCAGGTCCAGAACATGAATGTTGCATAGTAGGTGCTCAGTAAACATGTGTCAAATGAGTGAATGGATGTTACATTGGGAAGGGCTCAACTTCCACATCTTCTGGGACAGTTTTCCCAATAGCTTTATCCATTTACTAATTAAATGAGTTTAAAAACAATGAGGAAGAGCCAAGAAACCTAAGTTCTAAATCCAACTCCAAAGTTCTAACTGGGAGTGTGTCAGTTAATCTCTCTGTTGTGAAGTTAACTAATATCTGCTGAAGCTACTTTGCATGGCAGTTTAAAGGATCGAATGAGATAACAAGTGAAGTGTTTTGAAAAACACACAACTGCACGCATGCAAGGAGTCATGTTACTTTGGTAACAGTAACACCTCATGTGTAAGAGGCCTCTAATCTGGTTATCTCAGCTCTCACAACAGAAAACTCAGAAACAAAAAAATTAATGAGCAGCTAAAGTAGATCTGATTAAATCTACTTTCTAATGTGATGTCCCTTTTCCGCAGCAGAATCCTTCAGACCCTCCTGCCATGCATTTTATGTTCCCTTTACCCAAAACACTAATGAGCTTATTTTTCTGTCCCTCAAACTGCAAAGCAAAACTGAGACAGCAAAACTCAGGGAAGGAGGTTACCAGAGTCAAGAATTCACAAAACCAGGTCACTGTGGGGCAAACAATCCTAATAATGCTTTGATAATTCTTGAGAGAACATGAAAATCATTATGTCCTTAATGATGATCTTGAATCATCCAGAAAAGGTTCCATATGCTTTTATGTGGAGAATATATGCAGACATCTTCTACATAAGCAAACAGGGAATTGTGTGATAGATTTTAGAAAGATGTCTGTACAGAAAGATATTGCTATAGAAAGCAAGAGCTACACCCGTGACCGTATTTCCCTTTCACTATGTTTCAAGGTTAAATCTGCAGCTCAACTGCAGAAACTAGAGGACATGTGGTTTTTAATATGTGTTCTATTTTCTTCGTCCTAGTTTTGACATTCTATTTTAATTTATTTTCTCTGGTTCTTATTTTTCAATTTATTTTTTATACTATGTTGTCTTATTATTTTTCCTGTAAGCCAACCCAGAAATTTTGTGGAACAAGGCAAGGATACAAATATATCAATAAATACTACTTGTATATAGGTTAAAGCTTTGCAAAAGTGGGCATTCAATAAAGATGTATTGTCTACAAAGAAAACAGTGACATTATCAGATCAATAGGAATGTTTCCGAGTTGTTAATATCTTTAGTATATCTTTTCCATTTTCTAATATTTAAATTGGGTACAATAGCAAAGGGAATAAAGCTTTGTAAGTTGGTTGCAAAAGAAATGACCATATAAAAAATAATCTCAAGGGTGAAGGATCAATGAAAACACCTACAATTCCAAATCCGGCCCTACTCTCCCTTTTTTTCTCTCTCTGTTTTTAATGAAGAAACAATCTTCTGGAGAAATAGAAGCTGATTCTAGTCACTCATGCTTCTCCTCCATCCCTTATAAGCTAGAAAGAAAGGCAATAAAATCTAAATTTACCCTGTGGCTCAGGGCTCCATATTATCTTGAGGCCTCATGGAGTTATCACGTTCCTCATTTTTTTTTTATTATTCTAAATAAGATTGGTAAGTTGGCCAAAGAGCTTAGAGGGCACTTGGTCTTCATAGGCAGAAGTCAACCCACTAGAAAGCTGACCTTTGTGGTTCTCCTCTGCTGAGAAGCAGAGAAGAAGTTCAGTCACATGTCCC
The DNA here is from genome assembly GCF_009761245.1 of Sapajus apella. Taxonomy (NCBI): domain Eukaryota; kingdom Metazoa; phylum Chordata; class Mammalia; order Primates; family Cebidae; genus Sapajus; species Sapajus apella. The sequence goes on from NW_022437026.1 coordinate 7,114,808, forward strand.
TTGTTACAAAGCTAGTAAGTCCTCAGTGGCTCCTGAGAAATTAACAGACTCTAAAGACTCAGCCTAACTCCACTCCTAGTCAGTAGCATCCCGAAGGTAGTAGAAATAAGATTACAGCAAGGGTACCCAAGTTCCAGACTCAGTTCTGACTCAAGATGGAACCCTGGACATGCCACGTATCCTCTTTGTGCCCATCTGTAATTGGAGATGATCACTCCCGACACACCTAACTTTCCTGGGAGCAATGATTTATATTGGTACTTAGACATATAGAGACATACACATGGACATTGATTGCCTCCTCCCCTGTGTTCCAACTGCACTCTGTATGTGTCTCTATTATAGCACCTACCACACTGCCTCATCACAATCTGTTTCCACGTCTGTCTGCATGGCTAAACTAAGAGCCCCTCAAGGGTAGAAATTACGCTAAATTCAGCTTGGCATCCCTCCACTTCTATAACATCATTTGACACATAGCAGGTGTTCATTAAATGTTTTTTGAATGTCAAAAAGGAAAGAAAAATGTATAAAAGCAACTCAACAACAACACAATCCTCACATTTGACTTTGAGACATCACCAAAAACCCTCATATTCTCACAAACACAGTAAAAAACTTCAGTGTTAAAACAGAGGGCCTCTAGTCTCTAGAGGTCTTTCAACAACCCAAGGATTGTCCCCCAGAATAAACTTTTGTTTTTGAGACTTTCCAGTTTTACAAAACAAGCCAAGAGCCACTTACTTAGTCTTTACAAAAACTCTGAAAGATAGATATTATTATCCCCACTTCATATAAAAGTAAACTGAGATGCAGAGAGGTTAAGTCATTTGTCCATGAACACACATAGTCAGAAACTGACCAGCCACTGCTGTGGGACCAGCAGGCGAGGCATTTTTAAATTTATCCACTCAATCAAATCAACTGAGTAGAATGTGTGAGACAGGCGGACAGGTGCACTGGAGCACAAACGATGACTCAGAAACACCTCAAGGACCCACTGCCTTAGGAGTCTAAGCCATCGGTATAGAAAACAAGCAAGAAAGAGATTCAGTTTGATAAGAGTTCCAAGGAAAGGGCTTCAAGGGAGGATCTGGAGGACAGTGATGCTTGATCTGAGGATGGGCATCATTGAGATTGGGGAAAAACATAGACAGGACATTCAGGCAAAGGAAACAGCATGAGAAAAGACAGAGAAGATAGTGGTCACATGAACAGGAAGAGGAGCAAGAGAGAGAGAGAGAGAAAGAGAGAGAGAGAGAGAGACAAGTGGACATGCTGATTTTGAGGTTCTGGTGAACATCTAAGTGGAGGCATCCATCCAGCAGTTGGAAAGGCGGGGCTGCAGTTGGTGAATCAGGAGCAAAAATAGATGGTTGCAAGTCATCTATATAGAGGAAACAGAGAGTCCAAAAGCCAAAGGAACTTGGAAGTTGACAACATCTAAAATATGGAAGAATAAAGAGAAATCAAATAAAATGTGTCACATGAGGGACAAACAGAAGGACAGCAGCTGAGTAGGTCAACAGCACCTTCCGACAACTATCAGAAGATGCAGGTGCAGTAAAGAAGGCTTGGAAGAATGTAGGAAGTTATGGAAGATGAAACCTGAGAAGGAAAAAAACATTAACTACGGAAGGTGTGATAGTTAATCTGAGTGTCAACTTGACTGGATCAAAGGATGCAAAGTACCGATCCTGAGTGTGTGTGTGTGGAGTGTTGCCAAAGGAGATTAACATTTGAGCTAGTGGGCTGGGAGAGGCAGACCCACCCTTAATCTGGGTGGGCACAATCTAATCAGCTGCCAGTGTGGCTACAATATAAAGCAGGCAGAAAAATGTGAAAAGACGAGACTGGCCTACACCGTTCTCCCGTGCTGGACCCTGCCTGCCCTCACATCGGACTCCAGTTCTCAGGCTGGCTTTCCTTTCTCCTCAGCTTGTGAGAACATGTGATCATGTGAGTTAATACTCAATAAACTCTTATATATATACTATTAATTCTGTCCCTCTACAGAACACTGACTAATACAGATTTTGATACCAGAGGAGTTCTAAAGGAAAAGAATATTAAGAATGGAGTTCTTTTATTGGTGTTTCTGGAATTGGATGCTTAATATAATTAGATCCCAAAATGCTAAGGACTCTACTTCTAATAGTATAGAGAACACTGACAGTCCTAGGCATGAACTGTTTAGAGAGTTATGCAAAATAAATGCATTTGCCACTCCTGATTCACCACTTGTGCGAGGCAAGGAGTTAGCGACTCTGTACATAATACCTTTGACTATATGTGGAGAACCAAGGGACATAATGAAGCTGGTCGGTTGCTCCTAAGTTCAGTGGACAACGTGATGAAAGGAAATGATGAAACCAAGGAACTCTCACTCCCAGCTTCAGAAGCAGACACTGAGCCCCAAACATGCTAAGATTGCGCTGAGTGACAGTCTTGCATCCTGTAGAGAAAGAGAGCTGAAATTGTGGAAAAAGAAACACAAGCTCTTATCATGCAAGTGGCTGACCTGCAATGAAAGGTGCATTCACAGCCTCACCAGGTGTCTACTGTTAAAGTGAGGGCACTGATTGAAAAAGAATGAGTCAACAGTGATGGCCTCCCCTGAGGCAGTTGCCAGGCAAGATAATGTCGATTCTCCTCAGAAGCCACCCCCAACCCCGCTGTTTGCTGCTAGACCTATAACTAAAGTCCCGGCAGGTCCCTAGAGGTGAGGTTAAGCGAGTGACCCATAAAGAGGTGCACTACACTCAAAAAGAACTACCTGAGTTTTTTAATTTATATAAACAGGCATCTGGATAATAGGCATGGGAATGGATATTATGGATGTGGGATAATGGTGGAAGGAACATTGAGTTGGATCAGGCTCAATTTATTAATCTGGGCCCACTAAGTAGGGATTCTGCATTTAATGTTGCAGCTCAGGGAGTTAATAGTTTATTTGCTTGGTTAGCTGAAATATGGATTAAAACATGGCCCACTGTGGTGAGCTGAAAATGCCTGATCTCCTTTGGTTTAATGTAGAAGAAGGGATCCAAAGGCTTAGGGAGATTGGGATGGTGGAGTGGATTAGTCACTTTAGACATACTCAACCCAGCTCGGAAGTACAGAAATATACCCTTGACCAATGCCTTGTGAAATAGATTTGTGAGGGCAACACCTGGATCTTTGAAGGGCCCTGCAATTGCTCTTCTCTGTATGTCAGATCTAACAGTGGGAACCACAGTCACTCAACTACAAATTTTAAATACAATGGGAATAAGTGGATCCCGAGGTGGCAGGGGCCAAGTGGCAGCACTCAACCATCAAAGGCAAGGTGGGCGTAGCTACCGTAATGGACAGCAAAGGCAAAGCAGCAATCAGAATAGTCTGACTCATGTAGAGCTCTGGCTTTGGCTAATTAATCATGGTGTTCCTAGAGGTAAAACTGATAGGAAGTCTACTGCATTCCTATTTAATTTATATAAGCAGAAAACTTCTAGGTTGAACAGACAGAAGACTAATTTGAACTTTATAATTTGTATTATAAAAACTAGAATCATGACCCCTCAATCAATTTCCAGACTTAAGCCAGTTTATAGACCCAGAACCCCTTGACTGAAGGGGAGGCCGGGCCCCCTTGAGGAAGGACCCCACTATATTACTCACAATTTTTGCTGTTAATCTTTCTCCCATTCTTACCCAAGGAGACCTCCAGCCTTTATCAGGGTAATTGTGCATTGGGAAAAGGGAAATGATCAGACATTTCAGGGACTACTGGACACTGGCTCTGAGCTGATATTGATTCCAGTGAACCCAAAACGTCACTGTGATCCTCCAGTTAAAGTAGGGGCTTATGGAGGTCAGGTAATTGATGGAGTTTTAGGTCAGGTCTGACTTACAGTGGGTCCAGTGGGTCCCTGGACTCATTCTGTGGTCATTTCCCCAGTGCCAGAAAGCATAATTGGCATAGACATACTTAGAAGCTGGCAGAACCCCCCACATAATTGGCTCCCTGTCTGGTAGAGTGGGGACATTATGATGGGAAAAGCCAAATGAACGCCATTAGAACTGCCTCTACCTAGACAAAGAGTAAATCAAAACAGTCCCTGGAGGGATTGCAGAGATTATTGCCACCATCAAGGACTTGAAAGACACAGGGATGGTGATTCCCACCACATCTCCATTCGACTTTCCCATTTGGCCTGTGCAGGAGACAGATGGATCTTGGAGAATGACAGTGGATTACTGTTAGCTTAACCAAGCGGTGACTTCAATTGCAGCTGCTGTACCAGATGTGGTTTTATTGCTTGAGCAAATTAACACATTTCCGGGTACCTGGTATGCAGCCATTGACTTGGCAAATAGCTTTTTCTCCATTCCTGTTCATAAGGCCCACCAGAAGCAATTTGCCTTCAGCAAGCAAGGCCATTAATATATTCTTACTGTCCTCAGGGGTATATCAAGTCTCCGGCTTTGTGTCATAATCTTATTTGGAGAGATCTTCATTGCTTTTGGCTCCCACAAGATATCACACTGGTCCATTATATTGATCACATTATGTTGATTGGATCCTGTGAGCAAGAAGTAGCAAACACACTGGGCTTATTGGTGAGACATTTGCATGCCAGAGGATGGGAAATAAATCTGACTAAAATTCAGGGACCTTCTACCTCAGTAAAATTTCTAGAGGTCCAGTGGTGTGGGGCCTGTCAAGATATTCCTTCTAAGGTGAAGGATAAGCTGCTGCATTCAGCCCCTCCTACAACCAAGAAAGAAGCACAATGCCTAGTGGGCCTATTTGGATTTTGGAAGCAACACATTCCTCATATGGGTGTGTTACTTCAATGCATTTATCAAGTGACCCGAAAGGCTGCCAGTTTTGAGTGGGGTCCAGAACAGGAGGAGGTTCTGTAACAGATCCAGGCTGCTGTGCAAGCTGCTCTGCCACTTGGGCCACATGATCCACCAGATCCAATAGTGCTTGAGGTGTCCGTGGCTGATAGGAATACTGTTAGGAGCCTTCGGCAACTGAGACACAGCACAGGCCTCTAGGATTTTGGAGCAAGGTGCTGCCATCTTCTGCAGATAACTACTCTCTTTCTCAGAGACAGCTCTTGACCTGTTACTGGGCTTTGGTGGAAGCTGAACATTTGACTATGGGTCATCAAGCCACCATGTGACCTGAACTGCCTACCATAAACTGGGTGCTTTCTGACCCATCTAGCCATAAAGTGGGTCATACACAGCAGCATTTCATCATCAGTTTGAAGTGGTACATATGTGATCGAACTCAAGCAGGTCCTGAAGGCACAGGTAAGTTACATGAGGAAGTGGTCTCCAGTCCTGCCACCCTGCCTTCTCTTCCCAGCCTGCACCAGTGGCCTCATGGGGAGTCCCCTATGGCCAGTTGACAGAGGAAGAGAAGACTAGGGCCTGGTTCACAGATGGTTCTGCATGATATACAGGCACCACCCAAAAGTGGACAGCTGCAGCACTATAGCCCCTTCCTAGGACATCCCTGAAGGACAGTGGTGAAGGGAAATTTTCCCAGTGGACAGAACTTTGAACAATGCATCTGGTTGTGCACTTTGCATGGAAGGAGAAATGGCCGGATGTCCAATTATATACTGATTCATGAGCTGTAGCCAATGGTTTGGCTGGATGGTCAGGGATTTGGAAGAAGCATGATTGCAAAACTGGTGCCAAAAAAATCTGGGGAAGAGGATGTGGGTGGACCTCTCTGAATGGTCAAAACCTGTGAAGGTATTTGTATCCCATGTCAGTGTTCACCAACGGGTGGCCTCAGCAGTGGAGGACTTTAATAATCAAGTGGATAGGATGACTTATTCTGTGGACATCACTCAGCCTCTTTCCCCAGCCACCCCTGTCATCACCCAATGGGCCCAAGAACAAAGTGGCCATGGTGGCAGAGATGGAGGTTATGCATGGGCTCAGCAACATGGACTTCCACTCACCAAGGCTGGCCTGGCTACAGACACTGCTGAGTTCCCAATTTGCCATCAGCAGAGACCAACACTGAGCCCTCAATATGGCACCATTCCTGGGGATGATCAACCAACTACCTGATGGCAGGTTGATTTTATTGGACCTCTCCCATCATGGGAAGGGTAGAGGTGTGTCTTCACTGGACTAAACACTTACTCAGGATATGGGTTCTCCTATCCTGCACACAATGCTTCTGCCAAGGCTACTGTATTAGTCCATTTTCACACTGCTGATAAAAACATACCTGAGACTGGGAAAAATAATAGGCTTAATTGAACTTATAGCTCCACATGGTTGGGGAGGCCTCAGAATCATGGAGAAGGCACTTCTTACATGGAAGCAGTAAGAGAATGAGGAAGAAGCAAAAGAGGAAACCCCTGATAAACCCATCAGATCTCATGAGACTTATTCACTACCAGGAGAATAGCATGGGAAAGACCAGCCCCCATGTATCCCCAGGGGGATACAGTTAACTCCCCCTGGGTCCCTCCCATGACACATGGGAATTCTGGCTGACACAACTCAAGTTGAGATTTGGGTGGGGACACAGCTAAACCATATCATTCCACCCCTGACCCCTCCAAATCTCACATCCTCACATTTCAAAACCAATCATGCCTTCCCAACAGTCCTTCAAAGTATTAACTCATTTCAGCATTAACCCAAAAGTCCACAGTTCAAAGTCTCATAGGCAGAGGAACAAGGCAAGTCCCTTCCAGCTATGAGCCTGTAAAATGAAAATCAAGCTAGTTACTTCCTAGATACAATGGGGGTAAATTGTATTTTACAATTTAAAGGTATTGGGTAAATACAGCTATTCCAAATGGGAGAAATTGCCCAAAACAAAGGGGTTACAGGGCCCACGCAAATCCTAAATCCAACAGGGCAATAAAATTTTAAAGCTCCAAAATGATCTCCTTTGACTCCAGGTCATGCTGATGTGTGGGCTCCCATAGTCTTGGGCAGTTCCACCCCTGTGGCTTTGCAGGGTACGGCCTCCCTCCCTGCTGCTTTCATGGGCTGGCACTGAGCATGTGCAGCTTTTCCAGGCACATGATGCAAGCTGTCAATGGATCTACTATTCTGGGTTCTGGATGGCAGTGGCCCTCTTCTCACAGCTCCACTAGGTGGTGCCCCAGTAGGGACTCAGTGTGAGAGCTTCAACCCCACATTTCCCCTCCACACTGCCCTAGCAGTGTGGTCCCCCACCCACAGCAAACTTTGCCTATACATCTAGGCATCTCCATGCATCTTCTGAAACCTAGGCAGAGATTCTCAAACCTCAATTCTTGACTTCTGTGCACCCACAGGCTCAACACCACATGGAAGCTGCCAAGGCTGAGGGTTTCCACCCTCTGAAGCCACAGCTCAAGCTGTATGTCGGACCCTTTCAGCCACAGCTGTAGCGGCTGGGACACAGGGCATCAAGTCCCTAGGCTGCACACAGCACAGGGACCTAGGCCCAGCCCACAAAACCATTTTTTCCTCCTGGGACTCTGGGTCTGTGATGAGAGGGGCTGCCATAAAGGTCTCTGGCATGGCCAGGAGACATTTTCCTCATGATCTTAGGGATTAACAATAGGCTCCTTGCTACTTATGCAAATTTCTGTAGCCAGCTGACATTTCTCCCCAGAAAATGGGTTTTTCTTTTCTATTGTATAGTCAGGCTGCAAATTTTCCAAACTTTTATCTTCTGCTTCCCTTATAAAACTGAATGCCTTTAACAGTACCCAAGTCACCTCTTGAATGCTTTTTTGCTGCTTAGAAATTTCTTCTGCCAGATACCCTAAATTATTTTTCTCAAGTTCATAGTTCCACAAATCTCTAGGACAGGGGAAAATGCCACCAGTCTCTTTGCTAAAACGTAACAAGAGTCACCTTCGCACCAGTTCCCAATAAGTTCCTCACCTCCATCTGAGACCACCTCATCCTGGACTTTATTGTCCATCTTGCTATCAGCATTTTGGGCAAAGCCATTTAAGAAGTCTCTAGGAAGTTCCAAACTTTCCCACATTTTCCCATCTTCTTCTGAGCCCTCCAAACTGTTCCAACCTCTCTGCCTGTTACCCAGTTCCAATGTCGCTTCCACATTTTTGGGTATCTTTTCAGCAACGCCCCACTCAACTGGTATCAACTTACTCTATTAGTCCATTTTCACACTGCTGATAAAGACAAACCCAAGACTGCGAAGAAAAAGAGGTTTAATTGGGCTTACAGTTCCACATGGCTGGGAAGGTCTCAGAATCATGGCGCCAGGCAAAAGGCACTTCTTACATGGTGGTGGCAGGGGATAATGCGGAAGAAGAAAAAGCAGACACCTCTGATAAACCCATCAGATCTCATGAGACTTATTCACTATCACGAGAATAGCACAGGAAAGCCTGGCCCCCATGATTCAATTAACTTGTCCTGGGTCCCTCCCACAATATGTGGTAATTCTGGGAGATAAAATTCAAGATACACCTCATTTGGTTGGTGACACAGCCAAACCGTATCAACTACCATCCATGGAATCATGGAATGCCTTATCCACCATCATGGTATTCCACACAGTCTTGCCTCTGACCAAAGCACTCACTTTACAGCTATAGAAATGTGGCAGTGGACTCATGCTCATGGAATTCACTGGTCTTATCATGTTCCCCATCATCCTGAAGCAGCTGGACTGACAGAAATGTGGAATGGCCTCTTGAAGTCACAATTATACCAACTAGGTGACAACACTTTGCAGGGCTATGGCAAAGTTCTCCAGAAAGCTATGTATGCTTTGAATCAGCATCCAATATATGGTACTGTTTCTCCCATAGCCAGGATTCATGGGTCCTGGAATCAAGGTATTGAAGTGGAAGTGGCACAACTCACCGTCACCCCTGTGATCCACTAGCGCAATTTCTGTTTCCTGTTCCCACGACATTACATTGTGCTGGCCTACAGGTCTTAGTTTCAGAGGGACACATGCTGCCACCAGGAGACACAACAATGATTTCATTAAACTGGAAGTTAACATATCCACCTGAACACATTGGGCTCCTCCTACCTTTAGGTCAACAGGCTAAGAAGAGAGTTACAGCATTGGCTGGGGTGATTGACCCAGACTATCAGGATGAAATTAGTCTACTACTCCACAGCAGAGGTAAGGAAGAGTATGCATGGAATGCAGGAGATCTATTAAGGCATCTCTTAGTATTACCATGTCCTGTGATTAAGGTCAATGGGAATCTATAGCAGCCCAATCCAGGTAGGACTACAAATGGCCCAGACCCCTCAGGAATGGTGGGGGTCACTCCACCAGGAAAAAAACCACGACCTGCTGAGGTGTTTGCTGAAGGCAAAGAGGTTACAAAGTGGGTGGTAGAAGAAGGTAGTCATCAATACCAGCTACTGCCACACGACCAGCTGCAGAAATGAGGACTGTAATTGTCATGACTATTTCCTCTTTCTTTTGTTAAAAACATGTTTGCCCACGTATACACTTGCACTACGAAAATATCTTCATTTTATTTCCTTTTTCCTTTATCATGTGACATAAGATTTATTAACTCCCTATCAGCGTTTAAGTACTGTCAACTTTATGTAACAGTATTTGCATTGGGGATTGGTGCATTTCTGGGTGTACGAAGGAGAGCTGTATTATGTTAGGTGTAATTATACCTTATTATTGTCGGTATTTAAAGATTATGTATGATCTCAGGAGATGTGTAGGGATTCAAGTTGACAACAAGTGGACTTGTGACGGTGAATACTGAGTGTCAACTTGATTGGATTGAAAGATGCAAAGTATTGATCCTGGGTATGTCTGTGAGGGTGTTGCCAAAGGAGATGAACATTTGAGTTAGTGGGCTGGGAAAGGCAGACCCACCCTCAATCTGGGTGGGCACCATCTAATCAGCTGCCAGTGTGGCTGGAATATAAAGCAGGCAGAAAAACATGAAAAGACTAGACTGGCCTAGCCTCGCAGCCTACATCGGTCTTCCGTGCTAGACCCCTCCTGCCCTCAAATATCGGACTCCAAGTTCTTCAGTTTTGGGACTCAAACTGGCTTTCCTTGCTTCTGAGCTTGCAAACAGACTATTGTGGGACCCTGTGATCATGTGATTAATACTTAATAAACTCCCCTTTGACATACAGGTATTGATCGACTTATGGCCTATGCAACTTACGATTATTCGACTCTACGACCACAATCGCTAGCCACGACTGCTCTGCATCTGGCAGCGCAAATGTTGCCCAGCTGGGCGTACGACAGTGCGGACCAGCTTCCAGCAGCACTACCATCTCCGTGTGCAATTGGGAAAATGTTTCCTATGGTATTTTTTACACCTGTATTTTGTATTTTTGTATGCACCTGTATTTTGTAATTTTGTATGTTTTGCGAATATTAAACCAGTTGTACTGGTAATGCAGTGTTTTACTTAAACCTGACGAATGTAAAAATAAGAAACAAAATGGTGTAGAGATGATACAAATGGCATAAAATGAACAAAGAAAATTATGATATATAACAATAACGAAAGAAAATTATGATAATTTTTATAACATCATTTCACAGTACTGTACATATAGCCTACTCAACTTACGACCAAATCGTGTTACGACCGGTCTGTCGGACCCAATCGTGGTCGTAAGTCGAGCACTAGCTGTATATATGTGTGTGTGTATGTATATATGTGTACACATATATATGTATATTATTTATCTGGTTTTTTGGGAGAGATATATATATATCTCCTATTAGTCTCTTCCTCGAGAGAACCCCGACTAATACTGAAGGTGAGAAGTCTGAGGGAGCAACTGTGGTCAACTTGGGGACACCGTGAAAGGGCAGAAGTCAAGTCAATGAAATTGAGAAGTTAGTTGGTCAAGAAGTGAGGATAAATTCAGGAAATTTGATAAAGGCTCTGAGGAAATCTAAAAAACACGTTTTAAAAATCTCTTGACACATCTGGTTGTTCTTGGGACAAACCAGCTGCTTGGGGAGCGAGGGTTTCAGTCCATTCCATGAGACTGTGCTGGGCTATTTCCCTCCCCCGCTTACTCAGCCTCGCCTCATCAGCACCGAGTTCCAGATAGCTAACATGACACAGAAGAGCTGATTTTTAAAAAGTGCATTGTTGTTTGGAATCTTGTAGCAAGATGAATATATCAAAGCAAATTGAAGCAAACGTAACAGCCCCGTTGAGAGGTTAAGCACTATTCTAAAAAGACTGTCATGGCATAAAACCCACTGTGACTCCTTCTCCAGCACTGTGCCCTGGGTACCCAGGCAGCTTACGAGCCCCGCAATACGCTCCCAAATATTAGCTAGCTATCATCATCATTATCACTGTTATTCCTGAGCCAAATCACCGCCTCTATTCAGTAGATGGGACTCCAAATGACTCTGAACTCTTTCCAGCCCAAAGCTGCCTCAAAAGCCGAAGATTTGCCATCCCAGAGCGCATTCTGAAGGCAGCTCTCCCAAAGCTGTCAGAAACCACCTGGAGATGGTAGCACCTTGGGAACGAGGGTTCAACATCCCAGGCTGACTCCTGTGCAAAAGATGTTTGTGTGTGACGTTCTGGCACATTTTTTTCAAAATGTACTCTCACCGGGGTTATGGGTACAGCTCACATTGTACCTGGAGCATCGCAGATGTCTTCTACACAATCTGTCAGGATCTGGACTGCCTGCCTTATACTTGATCTCAAATGTTTCCAAGACAATTACTCTAATATTTAAGAAACAAATCACAAGGCAAACAGATGCAGCCAGATATGGTGAGAAGCATGCTAAGCTTAGAAGAGGCTCACTCAGACATCACATGCTGCATGGGCTTGGGCCAGTCATGCACCCTCTCTGGAAGTTCATCTCTTCCTACATAGTATGAGGAGATTGGACTAAAGGATCTCTAAAATGCTTTTCTTCTTACAAAAAAAAAAACTAAGAACTCACCGTGTTTGGGGTGATTATTAAATACTATTGGAAATGGTGAAAAACAGAGGAGCGACAAAATTATTGAGATAAAGTGGCAGGTGTGGGAGGTACAGGGAAAAGGGGAGGAGGAAGCTGGAGACCTGTAATGAAGGTCTAGGAGAAGTTACCACAGCAGGGGAGCAGCCCCACTGGGCGATGGGACCGCCTGGGACCAAGGCAGGCTTCTCAGCCTAAACTAAAGCAGCCTCTCCGTGGGGGACTTTTGTTTGTTTTGTTCTTTGCTGCTCACCAAGTGAGCTGTTGAAAGCACAGGGCGGGAGCCGTCAGCACGCGGCCCAGGGGCTGGGGAAGGGGTTCTTACCCATCGTGTTGTTGGCTCTGGTGCAGGCTGTGCGCTTCAGGATTTCGTGCACCTAAAGGGGGACGACAGCAGAGCCGTGAGCCCCTTGTCCCCCCCGCACCGTGCGTCACCCTCACCACTGACGGGCAGGGGTGGGAGGCGCCTGGTCCCATTTGGAGTGAGGGGAAGCCAAGCACGTGCCTGGCTCTTGGCCCGCACATCAACCCCATTTAGACTTGAAGACTTGGAGGAAGCAAGGGATGTAAGCCCCGCGCACACGTCCCCCGCACACACACCCCCTGCCCCTAAGCCCCACCCTGAAAAAAGCAAATGAATAAAAGGCTAGAGGCCAGGCGCGGTGGCTCACGCCTGTAATCCCAGCACTTTGGGAGGCCGAGGCGGGTGGATCACGAGGTCAAGAGATCGAGACCATCCTGGTCAACA
>NW_022437026.1:7127604-7144778 GCF_009761245.1 Sapajus apella
AAAAAAAAAAAAAAAAGGCTAGAAATGGACTGCAGTTACAGGAGGTGAGGAAAACAGAGGAGCCCAGCCCAGACCGCAAAGCCTCGGGAGGGCCCGGAGGAAGCCCTGGGTCTGTGGGGTAGGAGCAGTGTCTGCCGCCCTTCCTGCGGGAACCTCGGGAAGGTGGGGTTCTGCCTGGAGGGTCCCGGGGAGGGGCAGGCCCCTTCTCCCAGCCTGGAGCCAGGCTGACAGGGAAAACCTGTGTGGCAGCAGAAAGCTCTGGATGTGGAGGTAGATGCAGAAGGCCCTGAGCAAACGTCAGGAGGGTCAGCCTGGGCCTGTAATGGGGTCATCTCGCGGAGCTGCGGTGAGGCCAGCCAGACTGTCAACGTGCTCTGAAACGGCAAAGGGGCTACCTATATGTTGTCACTGATGTCTTTATTTCTCTGTTTTTTCCCTGAGTCCTCATCTTGCCTCCCTGATCAGAGCATATCATATGCTTCCTTGAAGATTCATGTCTTAGAGCACAATATTAGGCACACAGCAGCTGCTGACTCAGTGGCTTCGCCTGCCTGAAGCTCCACACGCCCAAAACAGCCTACAGAATCCCCTGGCCTACAGGGCCTTCAGGGGACTCTGTTTCTCACATAGGAGGAAAGCAGTGCTTCTCACAAAAGAATCAGGGAGGGACAAAGGTGGGTCCTTGTAAACCTGTTGGCCAACTAGTGACTTCCTGAGTCCCAAGCCTATGCCAGGCTATAAAGAGATGCCCAGCAATGAAGTCTGCTTTGCAACAAACAGCTGAGGTGCTCAGCCATCCACAAAGAAGCAGGCACAAGGAAGACATCCATAGATGTAGGTGAGGTCCTCCAACCAAAGTCCAGGGCAGAGCAGACCCCAGGAAAAAACTCAAGGCTCTTTTCCCCTGTTCTCAGTGTGGGGTGGATTGAGGAAAGGAAGGAAGATGCTTCCAGAAAGAGAGATGAATGCTAGAAGATGTGTTATTCCATCATTATTTATACTGCCATAGCCACAGCCTAAAGGGAGTGGTGAATAAATAACTGCGGGGCCCAAGAGTTTAATTCTGCTCCTAATATAGTGCAGTAATTCAACAGCACTAATAATTAAGAACAGCATTTAGATGGCATTGTATTATTTTACCAGCACTTTGCAATTATCAAGTGACCTCCCCAACACCCTATAACTCCCCCACAGTCATGGGACCCAAGTCACAGTGACATTTAATTGGCTTATAATAGCATCAACCAAGAAAATGGGACATTAATGTCTCTTTCCATTGAAAGAAGAAAGAAATCTTATGCTTATTTTAATTCTGCCTAAAACACTAGGCTAAGGTATCTGAGATTTCCTTGCCTATCCTGCAAGTAAGAGTTAATACCTTGTTTGCAGGGCGCCTGGGAAATATCCTAGCCTCCTCCAGTCACCTGTCCCTTCGGATTCACATATTTTCTTACCACCCTATTAGCTGGGAGGTCCTTTCAGGTATCTAACCCTTATTCCTCCTGTGGAAACTTCAGTTCTTTTGTAAGGATCAATGGAAATGCACTTCCATGATTCCCATGTGGGCCTGTGTGTGTTTGTGGCATTCCTTGGGCCCCTTGCTGTCTTCTGCCCATAGGCTAAGTGACCTCTAGGGCGATAGAGAACTGGTCGGTGAATGGAGATGTTCTACAGATCATGCAGGGCCACAGAAACACAGGACATGTGCAGATTTTCATTAGAATTGATCATCCTACAAAATTCAAACATTTGACATAAAAGCAAAACGACTGTAAAAGAAGGGCTATGGTCATGAGTGTTTGCTATCTTTTTTGTTTTTAGACGGAATCCCGCTCTGTCATCAGGCTGGAGTGCAAAGGCACAATCTCAGCTCACTGCAACCTCCGCCTCCTGGGTTCAAGCAATTCTCTTGCCTCCCAACTAGCTGGGATTACAGGTACCCGCCTCCATACCAAGTTAATTTTTTTTGTATTTTTAGTAGAAATGGGATTTCACCATGTTGGCCAGGATGGTCTCAATTCCGGACCTCATCATAATCCACCCACCTCAACCTCGCAAAGTACCAGGATGATAGGCATGAGCCAATGCACCCGAACAAGTGTTGGCTTTCTAGTGAATGGGCTGGTAGTATTATCCTTGGGCAAACTGTCTAACCAGCATTCCTTGTTATATAAATTCACATGACTCTGTCAGGGAAGTTGAAAGAAGGGAAAATACAAAAAGAAACACAGTAGCCCAACAATCAGAACGACTATTTCTAGTCCTTGTTCTGACACTAACGATCTATATGATTTATTTTCAATGCATTGCTTCTCAGAGCCTCAGTTTCCTCAATTGTAAATCAAGGGGTTCACCTAAATAACCCCCCTCCACCAACTACGACATTCCCTGCTTTTTTTAATTCTAAGAAGAACTTTATAGAGAACTCATAAAGAGAAGATACTCCTCTCAAACCACAAGTGAGGGCAGTTATTTGCCATTTCTTTTGGGGAACCAGGAAGCTCTTGCGTACTCTTCTCAGTTGCCAGGCAACTCCAAGCAAATAACGGTGTGAGGTGGCAGGGAGGGTAAGAGAATGCCCTGCCAACTAGGGACTCAGCCCTGCCCCACCCTCTTTCCTACACAGTACATCCATTTACTTACAATGCGGCTGCGGGTGGCATTATCAAAGAAGGTGTCCTTTTCCTGGACATTGTACCTGGAGATGCCAAGAGAGCAGATGGCGAAGTCATTTCATTACCCTTGCCCTGAGACCACTGCCACCCAAGGCCCACAGCAAACCTTTAGAAAGCAACATAGCAAGACGTATGAGATACACACACACACACACACACACACACACACACACACACACAATGTTTATGCTTTTCTAGATCCAGGAATTCTAAAAACTCATCCTAGAAATTTATTCTATGGAACAAATTCAACACAAGGAAAGAAAAAATAATATAAACAATGCAAAGGTATTTATAATAAATATTACAGCAATAAGATGCAATGCCAAAATCAATAGAGTATCATGGCAGCCATTGAAATTTATAATTATGAAAATTTTGTGTATAGAAAAAGATTACACCATGTTAGAAAAATATTATATGATGATAAGTTTCCAAATGGAAAGTATGTAAAAAAGATACCAGTGCATGAACAAAGACAGTAAAAAATACAAATCAAAAAGAGTATCATTTCAGGGTGTTGGATTATCACTCTGATTCTTCAAATTTCACTTAATGTCACTGTCATCTCATTCGTTAGATACCAAAATCTTACTTGTGCAAGGGCTGTGTCTGTTTTTAACTTCACACACTGAGCTTTCATTCAGAAAATGGCCCATGGGGCATGTTTGCCATGCTAGAGGATGCACTGATGAAGGAAGGAAATATGTTCCCAGCGCCCCAGAAGTCCCAGTCACCGGGATGTACATTTCTCCAAGTAACTGATGCAGAGTAGAAGATGGTAATATGCAGACTATTGCTGTGAAAGCTCAGGGGGTGAAGCATGTGCTTCTGGTTGGGAAGAGCAGAATATCCTTCAAAAGGAAGTTGTGGATGAACCAGTCTTGAAGGACAGCGGAAGTGAAACAAATGGAGATGCACGGGAGGTGACCATTCAGATGCCAGCACCAACATAAATGAAGGCCCAGGAATGGGGATGCAGGGAAGCAGCACAGGAGCAGCAAGCCATCATGCAAGGCCCAGCTCAACCACGTAGGGCGGTGTGACCCTGGACAGACCTAGACTTCGGTTTCCTCTCTATAATAGAAGGTAAACCTAGATAGAGCTAGATAGATTAGATCTGGGTGGCCACCTCACAAGGAGGCATGAGGACTCAACGAGAGGGTAAATACATGCAGGAGAAATAGCATATGCATGTGTGCAGGATAATATCGAACACAGCAAAGATGGATAGGAGATGGTCTGTCACGGACAGCAGAAACACTGCTCCATAACTTCCACCTCCTAAAAAGAGAAGGTCCTTCTTTCTGTCACTGTGAGAGCATGCTTCCTTGCATTCTTCCATGCCCCGGCCTTTCCCTCTCTTGCTCCATTTTTTCATCACCGTTGATGGCTGTTTATTTTCTCATTAGCTCCTAAAGCAAAGCTGATGCTTGGTGGCTGCATCTCCTACTTCCCAGCCCTGGCTCCCCCTTTCAAATGTTTCCCAAGTAGCTATCTCTGTGAAGAGCTTTTATTCACTTTTCCCAGGTAGGGTTCAGGGGCAGGAGAAGACTGCTGAGAGTCATTGAGTGAATAAGTAGGTAGCTGGGATCCAGACACCCAGAAGCTTCACCCAGCTTCTCTCTGGTTTATCATATCCTGTTGAAACCCTATTAGGCTGGCAATTGGGCAGAAGGTTTTCCTACAGAAGATACACAGGTGTCTGACCACTTTCTCACAGACTTCCAAAGTTTCTTGTTGGCTGCTGCCTGGTTTGTCCTCCATCCTGCAAAATGGCCAAGTGGCAGATTTCCCACTGGACAAACACCCAGGACTGCTTGGTATAATCTCACATGGGGAGGGAGTTCACAAAGCAGGCACAGGGACAATGTCACCATGAGAGCATGCTTCCTACGCTCTCTCCCAGACACTGGGGCACCCGTTTCATGAGCCCCATGGCTGAGACATAGAACAATGTTCAATTTTCCTTCCCATCCCCTCCCACACCCTTGCTCCACCAGCTTCAATACTCACAGGTACATCTTCTCCCTGGAGAATGGATAGGAGAGATTTTTCATCTTGTTGTTGCTGTGTTCTGGAACTCGGGGCTGCAGGGGCGAGCTCAGCTTCTGCAGAACCACGCTGAGCTTCTTTGCAATGCTGCCTCCTGCTTTGATTTCGTACATCTGTGAAAGGAAAAGCCACAGGTCTGAAAAGGGGGGCACTTCCAGCAGAGAGGAATGGCTTCACAAAAGCTGCATGGATACAGGTTCCTAGAGGGGAGCATTGGAGAGAGGAAGAGACTGGGAGAAACAAGCAGGAGGGCCTTCCCCTTTTCCCCAATGCTCTCCCAAGGACCTGGACTCTGGACCCCTCTCAATCCTTTGTGCTCATGGAGGTGAGCAGTGCAGAGAAGTAAGTGAGGAGTCCAAACTTTCTATAACACTTGATATCATCTTAAGAGAAACTGCAGACCTACTATGTGACCCTACTAGGTGCTTGACACAAATTAACTCCAGTGCTTACAGCAACCCTGCTGGGTAGGTAATACTAATTCTATATCATGATGAGGCAATTGAGGCTCAGAGAGGTGAAGCGAATTAACAAAGTCCACATAGATAGGAACTGGGTGACGGAGCCTGGATTTTACTCACGTCAACCTAATCCAAAGTGTATAGTCTGAAACCGCACCACGCTTCTGTGTGATCAACCAGCAGCACGTTCTTTGTGTTTTTCTTAGGAAATATCTGTGTTTAAATGAGTTTGCTTTCAAAGTATTAAACATTTCATGAGTAAGGCATAGATTTAGTACCAAGGTGATTATTAATATTTATAGTGCATACAGTTCTTTTTTATAATGCATAGCATGTTTTGCACACATTATAGTTTTTGGTCTTTATAATTTGCAAATGGAGTCATTGAGACACAGAAGTTGTATTTCTCATAACAAAGCTGTGATAAATTGATGATGGCCACACATTTTTTACACAAATTCTTTTAAGAAGTAGCATCTCTGTTCCCAACCCCTTTGAATCTGTGTGGGCTCTGTGGATGCTTAACCAGTGGAGTATAGCAGGAGTGACACTATGCCAGTTCTATCTTTTAGAACAGAGGTCCCCAAACCTCGGGGCCACAGACTGACTGTTACTGGCCCATGGCCTGTTAGGAACCAGACCACACAACAGGAGGTGAGTGGTAGGTGAGCAAGCATTACCGCCTGAGCTCTGCCTCTTGTCAGATGAGCGGTGGCATCAGACTCTCATAGGAGCATGAACCCTACTGTGAACTGCTCATGCGAGGGATCTAGGTTGCATGCTCCTTATGAGAATCTAATGTTTGATGATCTGAAGTGGAACAGTTTAATCCTGAAACCATCTCTGCCCGCCAACCCACACCCTTGGTCCATGGCAATATTGTCTTCCATGAAGCCAATCCCCGATGCCGAAACGATTGGGGACCACTGCTTTAGAAAATGGGCAGCCTCAGCCTTGGTCTGCCTTATCCCTTGAAGCCCTGAGTCACACCATAAAAAGTCTACAGAGGTGCCCTGAGAGTACGCAGTGAGGGAAAGACACTCACCTGAGCCCAGTCTTCCAGCTGCCCTGCCAAGCAGTGGGCATGCAACTAAAGCCTTCCTGAACCCTCCCATCCAGCCTCCCCCCAAGTTGGCTACCACCAAGTGACCCCAGTAGACACCACGTAAAGCAGAATAATCAACCAGCCCAGCTCTGCCCAAGTTCCTGACCAAAAAAATCATGAGATAAAATAAAATGCCTGTTGCTTTAAGCTACTAAGTATGGGCTAATCTGTCAGGCTGCGATAGATATTCAGAACAAGAGGCAACATCCAGACCTTCTGACTTGAAATCCCATTTCCTTCTCTACCATGGTAGCTTCATGTTACTTCAGTGTAGATTGGCAGTAAGACCGGTATGAAATACTTGTCTTCATACTTGGATACCTAAATACTCACTAAGATAGAGTGAGAAAATGCCACAAAAGATATGTAAAGTGCTTTGAGGGTTCAAAGAGAGGAGGGGCACATTCAGTTGAGGAATTAGGAAAATGTTTCATTGAGGGAGTAGCATTTCAGTTGGATTTAGCAGAAGGGTAATCTTCTTCCATTACCATTTTGTTCTTTAGTAAAATAATGGTAAGTAAGGATAGAGCAAGAGCCTCCCCAGTCTAACAATGAAAACAAAACCACCATTTACTTAGTTCTAAAGTTTTTTCTGTGCATTTTGGTTTAATTCCAATTACAAAATTAACACAGTTCAGGTAAACAAACAAGCTGAAACCAGTAAAGCATATTAACTAAATGTTAGGAGTTTCCTTTGACTTCCAACCCAATTCCTCGCCTCCTTTCCAAAGGAAACCTCTCTTAACTGTTTGGAATATGTTTAATCCCTACTTTCTCTGTATAGCTAGAACTAGGTTCCTTCTCAGGCAACTATGACCATACTTCACATATTGCTCTATAATTTGCTTTTTTAAATTTAACATTATAGATATCTTTCCAGGTCAGTTTGCATACAGCTACTGTAATGGATGTGTAGTATTACACAGTAGACATGAATGCTAATTTGTTTAGCCATTTCCCCAGTGACAAGCATTTCTTTCATTTCCTATGCATGCTTCATATCTTGTTTTGATCATATTTCTGTTAACATCAACTTATAAATACTTTTGATGAATAAGCCTTGAACAGATACAGGCAAAGACACTCTAGGCACACAAAAAATGTGGAAAAGGTCAAGCTGAGTTTAAAGAGGGTTACATGGGCTGGTTTGCTTGGAGAAAGGGGTTCTGATGAGTGACAGTGACAATCACCTGTGCTTCCACTGCCTGGTGCAGCAGGTCCCCACGCACTGGTCTCAGTTGGCAAACTCAGCTGGGGCAAACTGAGTTGAGTGCATGAAGATCTATTGCACGAGGCAACAGAGGACAGTGAAGGGTGTGAACAGTGACAAAAGCAGAGCTGTGAATTGAGAAGATAATGAAGCGAGCTGTGTGAGAAGGAGGGTAAGCCTGCATTCTGAAACAAGGGGATTGGTGTTTCTGGTAGCATATAGCATTATTAAGCATCTCCTGTTGGCCCAGCTTTCCACGTCCTTTAGCGCTAATCTTAAAATATGCTGCAAAGCCAAGAGAGTTAAGTATCTCAGCCAAGATCACACACACAGTGTCGATAAGCTAATAACTGATGGGATTTAAACCCTTGGCAAAGCCCGCGTTCTTGACTGCTTTACTTTTCTCTTTCATTTGCTAAAATGTGAGTTGTCATGGGGAAAAGCGATGTACAACTTACAATACTGCCTTTATTGTCACAAAGGTCTTGACCTTTCTACCAAACCTCATTGATCACTACGATGCACAGAACTCACCTCTCAGGTGTCTTTGGCCTAGAGGTATGGAGACAGAAAGAAGACCACCTCACACTGTCACAGCACACCTCTTCATTCAGTGCAGTTTCTGACCAGCCACCTGACCTGCGCTGAGACTATGGAGTTCACCATACACATACCCACGTATCTTTAAATAGCGTGTGTGCAGAAATTAAAGTTTCAGAATGGGAGGGAAGCCGATGGCCTCTGTCCTCCAGATGCCTTTGAATGGCAGATTTGGACCAGCTATGGCTATTCCTTTTCTGTCCACTCCTCTCCATCCCCACCTCTGCTGTCCCAACGTAAGCAACTTTTAATAGTTTACAACAAGAACTGGTCTATAACCAGTCTCTCCACAGTTTCTCTTCTAAGGGTTGCCAGATATAACAAATACAAATACAGGATGTCAAGTTAAATGTAAATTTCACATAAACCATGCATAATCTTTAGCATAATTAGGTCCCATGCAATATTTGCAACCTACTTAAAACTTAAAAGAAAAAAGTAAAAACAATAGTTTTTTAAATGTAATTATGTCCAACATGGTATTTGGAACATACGTATACTAAAAAGGTATATATTCTCTATCTGAAATTGAAATTTAACTAGTCATCTTGTGTTCTATCTGACAATTCTACTCTTGCCCACCTCCAATTCAGTCTTTACACTGAAGTTCAAGTGAGGCGTCTGAAGCAAAAACCCAATCCTCTTGCCTCCTCATTAAAAAGCCTTCAACAGTCACTCATTGCTCTTAGGAAAAAGACCAAAACTCTTAACACATCCCATGGAACCTGCAGACGTCTCCATATTTACCTTTCCATGTAGTTCCTGCTGACTGCACCCAGATACTGGCTGAGCTGAGCACATCTCCTCCCAATTCCCTACGGCCCGCACCTCCCGACACCCAACCTGCTGGGTCACCAACCTCTGTTCACAGTGAGGTCTCACGTTATTGCCACTTCCTGGGAAAAGCTTTTCTTGGCTTCCAAACAATGGCAAGTCCCACCTTCACAGTATTTCATGAGCCCTAATTCCCCTTTTTCATAACACTTATCACAGCTGTAATTTTACACTTATTTGAGCGATTGTTTGATGAGTGTCCAGCCATCCCTACCAAACCATAATCCTATGAGGACAGGATACTGTCCAAAATGTTCACTATTGTTTTATGAATGACTGAATGAATGAATGAATGAGAAATCTCTGGGGAACCACTATTGACGACAGCAGTTGCTGTCACTGGAGGAGCCCAGACTGGGATCCAAAGAGTCATAAGACAACTGGTTTGGTCTTGGCAGAAATAAACCAGGCTAGAGGTGAGCCAAAAGCCTAAGGCCTCGAGTAGACCAAAAGGCTCCCCCTCCTCCTACCAAGTACAAAGGCACTCAGGAGTGCAGCACCCACCGACACCAGAAATGCACGCATTTAGTTGATGCAGATTTCTAACCCAGCACTTGTCTCAGGGCCTGGCTCTGGCAGACATTCAGCTGAGAACCTCCAGGCAGTTCCGGGAGGTTCCACCTATTGTCCACCTTGGCAATAGATCTGGTAGGGCTCACCTAGAGACATGGGCTAAAGGGCGTGGGCTCCCGTGCTGTTTTACTGGGACCAGGAGTAGGACTGGGGTAAGTTTCGACTGCTTCTTGATGGAGCATGCTCCGTATCACTGAAAGGAATATTGTTGGAAGACCAGAGTACCAAACCTCATGGTAACATCAACTGCGTAGCCCTGAACAAGACCCTACACAGACTTTCCCAGGCTGAAACACCACAGCAGACTTGTGTTGGAGGAAATTTCCAGACTTCAGGAACTCGGTGTGTGGATGAAGCAGGAGCATACCTGCAATCAAACACACGTAGGTGTCCCCCATGGCACCACACCATGCACACTGGACTTGAGGCAAAGGACCTACTTCCTGCCTTCAAGCTGTTGTGTGTTTTACCTGTTTCTGAGACTTCCTCCCTCCTCTCCCACCTGGATGACTCCTGCCTCTCCTTCCCGACAAGGCTCACGTACCAACCCTCCCAGGAGCCCTTCCTTGCCCTCTCACTTCCTGCCATGCTTTCTTGGTACCCTGTGGATGAATATCCACCTCAAAGAATATATTGTGGCTTGCTTTTCTTGACTTATGCATCTGTCTCGAATTCTCAGTTGATTTGTCCATCTCCCCAGCAAACCATGGACTTATGGAGAGCAGGGATCTCGCCTGTGTGCTGGCACACAGTGAGGGCAGGAGGATGCCTCCTTGCTGACACCAGTGAGATGTGCAGCTCTGGGAAAGTCATTCCCCTCTCCCACCTTCTTCAGCTCTGAAGAGAAAACAAGGGAACCTCTACTTCCTTCCATGAGGGAGTAACAGGGACCCATTTACTCTCCTGCCCGAAACAACCAAAACACCCTAACAAAATATATAAAATAATTATTTTCAAGATACTGGACATCAGGCAATAAAAGGCAGTGACCCCTGAGAGATGGGAGACAGAAAAGAAGAACCCTGTGAGTCTGGCTCGCTGCCTTGATAGATGAGAGGGGACAGGTGGAGCCCAGGAAAATCCCTGAGTGGAGATGAGCAAGCTCTAAGTCTGGGGAGACAAGGCAACTAGAGTTCACAGGACAGAGCACCCCAGAGAGCTGCAGAAGGTCCCCTTTGAGTACTTAGCAACATGAGTGTGAGGAAAGTACCCAAGACAGAAGAGGGAACCGTCTGAAACGCACTTATGCCCACCAGCTGGATGGGAAAGTCCCCTAATTCACAAGGCATTGAGTAGCATACTCAGACTGACTCAGCAATGGAGGATAATTCGCCTTAGACTGAGCGCTGCTCCAGACCCACCTAAGAAATCATAAAGGAGGAAACTGAAACAAATGCCTTAAAAAGCATTGTCCAATGGTTTCGAACATTTAATGAGTAAGAAACATTCATTCATGGCACAAGCATCTCTGAATACCTCCTAGATGTCCAGTCCTGAGCTTGGTGGTTGATTGTGGCAAGCGCTGGAGAAACACAAGGATGATAACAACGCCTTCTGTGTATGGAATGCTTTGCAGTGGACCCAGCACTTCCCTGAGCATCATTTCAACCACAGTCCATGCAAACTCTGTAAGATGTGCCTGCCAGGTAGGATTAGCATCTCCACTTCATAGATGAGAACACTGAGACTCAGAGGGGCTGGGAATGGCCACATTCAAGGGTAAAATCATGTCAGCAACCCAGGCTTCCTGCCTTCCCTGCTAGAGCCCTTTCCTTCAACCCAATGCCCTTTGATCCTTGGCTGGTTCCATGGACTGCCCGTGAGAAGGAAGCAGGCTGTAGTGCCCCTTTCTGCCCTGGGCAAACCCAGCAGCCCAGGCTCTCCTCTTGCCTTCAGCAGGATTCAGGAAAGACATCCCAACCTTCTTTATTATAATTAACACAATCAGCAGTGGCATCATTATTACAGTTATTCTTGGACATCAGAGAATTATGAACAGCCTCAGAAATGGAGAGACACATGTTAGCCAGCTGTGCCCCATTATGCCCTCCCTGGGTACATGATACATCTTTCATGTGCTTAAAATCATAAATAATTTTTAAAGTATGTTGCTCTTATTTTTTATTCCAGGGCTAAATGTGGTTCTCATGAAAGCTCACTTTGGCCTCACTGCCACAGTCTGAGGGGTTTACTGTCTTTTCTTACTTTTTTTTCCTTCCTTGTCTCCCTCGGCCTCTTCCCTCCAGAGGGGCACAGCAGTGTGGTCTGAGAGATGATTTGTTTCCTTTTTATATTAAAATCATGTGCTTTCCTTGGGTGCAGGGAATGAAACCGCATATATTGGACAGTCTACAAGGCACTGTTCCCATTTTACAGACAAAAAAACTGAGGCACAGAAAGTTTCACTAACATGCCCGAGGTGCACAAACATTGGGAGATCCAACGATCCTGAAGATCAAGGAAAAGGTCTAACAGTATAAAACAGAAACAACATAATCTTAATGACCCATGAGTCACTAATGTCTGCAGTGGCCTAAGAGTGTCTCTCCCAGCGGCAAGCAGGAAAGGTCACCCAGGAAGAATGTAGACCGGGCATAAAAACGGAACGTGTGCCGCAGCTGGGGGCACATGTGTCGACAGAAATTAATGCCCGTCATCTGCCTCTTTTTATTAATTGGTGCTTTCCTCTGCTCCTCCTTCAGTCACTACATCATCGAAGTTCAATGGTTATTACTTATGGCATCTCACTCATCTTGAGAGGTAGCGCTGGGCTGAAGATGATCATCACACCTTTTTACTCATCCTGAAGACTCAGACACACAGAGAAGACAAACAGTGTGACAGGGGTACAAGTCGCTAGCTGGACAAGGATGGAAGATTCTGGAGCTGAAGAAGAGAGGACCAAGAGGAGCCAAGTTTCCGTGGAATTCACCCACTGCTCTCCCCCTGCTCCCCAGGTGGTGCCCGTGAGAGGCACACACGCATGCATTGAGGAGGACCTGAGGGTTCCCTGCTGCCAAACATCTGTCCCCGCTCAATTGCTACACATTCACCCATGCAAGTGAGCATTAAGCCCTTCACCGATCAAAAGGGAAACAGCGCCAGGAGCAGCCAAGGTCAGCTACAACCTGGAGCCAAAGGGACACTTTCTCTGTGTACACCAAGAACAGCAAGAACGGGGGCTGCCCATTCCCCTCGGCCCCACCCGTGTCCACAGGTAAATTTCCCAACGGTAGCAACACTGAGTGTAGACAGACAGTGATATATTTACACAATGTACATTCTCTAGTGTCTAATTCTGTATTTGTTTATGGTTTTTGATTCTGTTGTCAGGAGGTCCTCTACACATGAATGCATGTTTGCTGACTTATAAAATTTGGGATTAAAACCAAACTTTTTAAATTACATGGCTGACAAGGCCACTTAGGCACCATGCCTCCTGCCTCCCTTGGCAGCCTCAGCCCCTGCCCTGCTCTCTAAGCTGCTCCCACGCTAGCTCCCCTCAGTTCCACACGCAGTCCAGGGTTTTCTTACCTTGGGGCCCATGGGCATATCCTTCCCTCTTCTGGAAGGTTCTCACCTGCTCTTCCCACCCGCAGACGCCTTACCCAGTGCTCCCATCTCAGCTTAAATGGCGCCTTCCCTTCATCTCCCCTGCCACCATCTAAATGAATCTCCTCTAGTTGGCTCTCTCATCATACCTCAGTCTTTTTCTTCTGTTGGTGCGTCTTAATTTATTCCACTTTTAATTTTTTATTTTATTTTATTTTTTGAGACAAGATCTCACTCTGTCACCCAGGCTGGAGTGCAGTGGTATCATTATAGCTCACTGCAGCCTCATCCTTCTGGGCTCAAGCGATTTTCCCACCTCAGCCTCCTGAGTTGCGGGGAACACAGGTACATGCCACTGTATGCAGCTACTTTTTTAAATTTTTGTTTAGTTTTAGTAGAGATGATGTCCTGCTATGTTGGCCAGGCTGGTCTTGAACTCCTGGCCTCAAGTGACCTTCCTGCCTTGGCCTCCCAAAGTGCTGAGATTACAGGTGTGAGTCACCATGCCCGGCCTTGCCTCCCAATTTATAACTAGCCATATGACATCTGAATCCTCCCCACACCAATGGGTCCAGGGAACGGTTGTAAGTTTACTGTAACCACTAAATCGCCAGCCCTCAGCAAAGTATCTGGTACATGGTAATACCCAATAAATGTTCACTGGATGGCCAGATGGCTGGATGGAAAATGTAACTTTCCCAAGAACCTCTTATGTATAATCTAGCCCCATTAACTGAAGGGGCTGCTAAGGACCCAGATCAGGGCAGCTATAACAATACACGTACCACCATGATGCCCTGCCCTTTTCTGGCAGGAAGCCCTCAGGGAGCACAGGATTCCTGCCTACTGGCCTTGGATGGAGCCTCAGAATCATCTCAGCATCACCCACCAGCGTGCCACCACCACCGGGTGAGATCTGGTATGCATGACTCTTCTTGACCCTTTCGTTCACTACCGGCATGTATTTAGTGCCTACAATACACCAGGTGCTGTTGTGGGTGCTGCTGATAAAATGGTTTAGAATAACTTGCTATTATGTCACATTTTTATATTTTTAACTTCACTGCTTCTGGGCTCTGAGTCACACTTGACCACTCACAGGTCTCCACTAAGTCATTAGGGCCTGGGGTCTTCCCAGGCCTATGTGCCCATCCAGAACATGGCCGTGACCACTCAGGTTCCTCACGGGAACTGCAGCCCTTAGGAACCACCAATTATTTTTTCTTATTTTTGACAGTGAGAAGCATTACAGAAAACAAAATGAATAAGAGCATTCTGCACTCTTTCCAGTCTATTTAAATAGCAATCCAAGAGCAAGCACCGAAAAGCCCATAAAGGTATCAGATATAAACCCTATCCTCCCAGCTGTGCCTCTACTGAAAACAAATGTCAGAGAACAGGCAACAACAGAAAAAGGAAGACCCCACCTATAGCCAACCAACCCCATGTAAACGGCATCAGTTCTAGCTCATTTAAAAAGTTCCTGACAATAATCATAACAAGAATCTGTCCAGTAAGTCATGTTGAAGGCTAAGGAGGCAGCAAGCCTCCTTCCCACCACCAAGAATCTACAAGTTCTCCATTCTTAACAAAACTCAGGCGGGGTGCAAAGGCTCACGCCTGTAATCCCAGAACTTTGGGACCACTAGGCAGGTGGATCACTTGTGGTCAGGAGCTTGAGACCAGCCTGGCCAATGCAGTGAAACCCCATCTCTACTAAAAATACAAAAATTAGCTGAGTGTGGTGGCGCACGCCTGTAACCCCAGTTACTCAGGAGGCTGAGGTATGAGAATCGCTTGAATCTAGGAGGCGGAGGCTGCATCAAGATTGCACCACTGCAATACAGCCTGGGCGACAGAGTGAGACTCCATCTCAAAACAATTACAACTCAGAGAGTTTCTCCTAATTTTTCTTTCTGGATTTGCTGAACTATCAAAAACAGTTCTGATGAAGGAGTTGGTCAGGGTGAGGAGGGAACGTGGGGCAACTCCTGTTGCCGAATTCCACATGAGCTATGTGCAGCTGTGAGCTGACACGTCTCTCATCATGCTGAGCGGCTCTGCTAGGCTCACACTCCAAAGAAGCAGCTGGGCGGGGGAAGCATCGGTGGGTTAATCAACCTGGTGTTTATTGAGCAAATATTATTTGAGGAACACCATGCCAGAATTTGCAGGGAACACGTAAGAGATACAAACGGTAGAACTGCTTTTAGGGGTTTATGATAAATTTGGAAACACAAGAGTAAGGCACCCGAAGCAGTTGAAGAAAAGCTGACAGATAAGATAAACGCTGTCTGTTAACTAAGAGTCCAGAAAAGGTCAGATCAGTTCAGGCTGAAGGAATAAAGAAAGGTTTATGAGGGAAGCGAGATTTAGGCTGGGGAGCAAAGGATGAGAAGTATCTGCTTATTCAGGCAGGGATGGGAAGGACATTCTAGGACCAGGGACAGCTACGTAAAGCATTTGAAAAGGCTCCAGCCCCTGCAGGAAAGAGTGAAGTACACTGCTTTGACAAGAGTCGGAATCAGGGAGCTCTGTCTAGGCTACACAGAGAGGTGTGGTTTGGAGAAGGGCAGTCCAGCATGGGCGAGCCCAGAGAAAGCCCGGTGATGTTGCCAGGCTTGGGGACACAGGGCAGCTTCGGGACAGGCACCACAGGCTAAGTGTACTACCACATTTACAGCAACACTTGAAGGGGTGACAGACATAGGACCCTTTTACCCTTAGATACCTGTGAGCAATCAGAATGTAGCTGACCCTACTGGGTAACTGTCCTCAGGCCCCTCAGCCAACATCAATAACAAGGGAAAAAATAAATTCACACACTGTCATTTACTTTACATGTAGACCACAGCATTTAAAAGGTATGGCATATAATTTAGGAGCTGACCTTCTTATTTTACAGTTGAGAAAGCTGCAATCCAGAAATGTGGAATAACTCACTGAGCTAGATATCATTTTTAAAAATGAACATTGAAATATGTTGCCTCTCCTCGTCCAGGATTACTTAATCTAGGATGGAGTTCCCCAGAGTATGTTCTGTGGAAAGTTGGTTCCCCAGGATATTAAAAGGTGTTCAAGTGTTCAGCAAAATAAAAAGGCATTTAAAAAATTGAACCGGTTTCTGTTTGTGTGTTTCTTTGTTATTTTTTACTATGAGGCTTCTCAAAACTTTTGACTGTTCTGATAAATTGTAAACATTAGTGCTTTTTGAACTTGTTCAACCATGAAAAAAAAAAATTGTAAAACCAAAGACTAGGCTGGGCATGGCACCTCACACCTGTAACCCCAGCACTTTGGGAGGCAGACGTGGGTGGACGACTTGCATCCAGAAGTTCAAGACCAGCCTGGGCAACATGGGGGAATCCCATCTCTGCCAACAATTAGCCAGGCATGGGGGCGTGTGCCTGTAGTCGCAGCTACTCAGGAGGTTGAAGTGGGAGAAACACCTGAGCCCAGGAAATCGAGGTTGCAATGAGCCATGACTGCACCACTCACTGCACTCCAGACTGGATAACAGAGCAAGACCTTGTCTCAAAAAAAGAAAATCCAAAAGGAAAACAAAGACTATCATTCTATAGGATACACTTTAAGAAGTGCCATTCTAGACCACACTGTCCACTACCTCAAGTCCAGTTACGGATTTTTCAGTAAAGTGAGAGAGTAGAAGCATGGCTTTGGAGTCAGACAGACATGATTTCGAGTCCCTGACTCTATCTCCTTCAAGCTGTGTGACCTTGGGTAAGTTTATTAACCTCTCTGAGTTTGTTTTCTCAACTATAAAATGAAGCTCATGCTCATACCTACCTCATATCGTTGTTGTGAAGGTAAAAACAAATCATGTACATAAGGCTCTTATGAGATGGCCTAGCATGTGGGATGCATTATTAGCTATATTTAAAACTCAATTAATTTATCTGTTTATCAGGCCGGGCGCGGTGGCTCAAGCCTGTAATCCCAGCACTTTGGGAGGCCAAGGCGGGTGGATCACGAGGTCAAGAGATCGAGACCATCCTGGTCAACATGGTGAAACCCCGTCTCTACTAAAAATACAAAAAATTAGCTGGGCATGGTGGTGCGTGCCTGTAATCCCAGCTACTCAGGAGGCT
>NW_022437026.1:7144878-7166103 GCF_009761245.1 Sapajus apella
AAAAAAAAAAAAAAAAAAATTTATCTGTTTATCAACTTATACCTACGGCTATATGTCATTCGATCTCCAGATAATTTGTTTTGACTGGCATAATTCAAAGTGGTTTTATGAACCTTGTTCCTCAAAGTCAAATGTAAGAATCATGAAATGTGGACAAGTTTTAAAACATGCTAATATCTTTCTCTGCAGACACCTCTTACCAAGGCAGAAGTTGTTACTTAAGCCAATTACTGTCTTTGAAAATAGAAGTAGAAATAGGAAAATAATTCTTGAATGGAGTAAGCTCTTCTTGACATTAGCCACACTGGGTTTCCTTCTACCGTTCATAACAAGGCGAGCCTCTACTACACACTTCTATTTCATCAAAACAGGAATGGAACATGAAAACGTAGTCATCAACATGCCAAGGTCATGTAGGAAGATACATGCACAAAGACTCCTCCATACAACTCCCAAACTCAAAGGCAGTAAATAAACAAGAAAAACACCCCATGTTCTCACTCATAGGTGGGTGTTAAACAATGAGAACACATGTACACAGGGAGGGGAGCACTACACACTGGGGTCTGTTGGGGGGAAATGGAGGAGGGACAGTGGGGGGTGGGGAGTTGGGGAGAGACAGCATGGGGAGAAATGCCAGATATAGGTGAAGGGGAGGAAGGCAGCAAATCACACTGCCATGTGTGTACCTATGCAGCAATCCTGCATGTTCTTCACATGTACCCCAAAACCTACAATGCAATAAAAAAAAAAGAGTAAAAAAAAAAAAGAATCTACAGAGTGCATTCTTGGAATACAAAGAAAGCCAACAAGCCTACCAGAGACCTAGGTTTTGAATTGCCTGCTTACTGCTTCCTGCCCAGGAGACGAGTGTATTAGTTTCATACTGCTGCCATAACAAATTATCACAACATAAATTTATTCTGTAACAGTTGAGAAGGTCGTGGGTCTGAAATCAAGGTATCAGTGGGGCTGCACTCCCTCTGAAGCCTATAAGGGAAAATTACTTCTTGCCTCTTCCATCTGCTGATGGTCTCAGGTTTCTTTACTTTGAACCTGCATAACTCCAATCTCTGCCTTCTTCACATAGTCTCAGATTTCATTCTGCCTTTCTCTTATAAGGATACCTGTCATTGGATTTAAGGTCTATTCTAAATCCAGGATGATCTCATCCTGAGATCTTTAATTAATTATATCTTCAAAGATCTATTTTCCAAATAAGATTATATTCACAGGTTCCAGGGATAGTACCTGGACATATCTTTTTGAATGCCACTATTCATTCCATTACAAATTGATTTTGAAAGTACAAGCCTTGTGATGGTTCATTTTATGTGTCAATTTGACTGGGCCATTGGGTGCCCAGATATTTGGCCAAACATTCTGAGTGTATCTATGAGGGTGTTTTGGGATGAGATGAGCATTTGAGTCAGTAGACTGTGTAGAGCAGACTACCCTCCCTAACGTGTGGGCCTCATCCAATCACTTGAAGGCCTGAATAGAACAAAAAGGCTGACCCTCCCACAGGTAAGGGGAAACTCTTCCTGCCTGACTGCATGAGCTGGGACATCAGTCTTTTCCTGCCTTCAAACTTGAACTGTCTTGAGGCTGCTGGAGCTTATTCATTGGCTCTCCTAGCTCTCCAGTCTTTGGACATAGACTGGAACTATACCATCAGCTCTCCTGGGTCTCCATCTCACGGACTGCAGATCTTGGGACTTCCCAGCTCCCATAATTGTATGAACTAATTCCTCATAACATCTCTCTCTCTCTCTCTCTCTCTTTTTCTGTGTGTGTGTGTGTGTGTGTGTGTGTGTGTGTGTGTGTGTGTGTGTGTATCCTGTTGGTTCTGTTTCTGTGGAGAACCCTAACTAATACAATAATACAAGCCTTAAATCTGAATAACTGAGAAACAAGGGGTGCTACAGTCCTGGCTGAGCAGAGTCCCTGAGGCCGGGCAGGCACCGTGAGCCAGGAAGAGGTTCTCCTCTGCAGCTTTTGCAAAAGCCAGGGCTACCAAATCAGAATCTCCAGAGACACAATAACAAGGACATGAGACCAATTTCCAATCATTTCCAAAGCTAAATGGAATTACCTTTTCCTCCTAAGGGGTGACTCAAGCTAACTAAAGTGCCAAGTTTCTTTGTTTTTTAACTGGAATTCTATCAGCTCAGTGTGGAAACACCAATTTTTTTCACCCTGAGAAATAAGGCTTAATCGCAATTATATATGTTATCTGTTCAAGAAAAGATAAATTCATCTTTAATAAATGCAGCTTAGTAGACATCAACATTTCAAAACATGGTTCGATGGAAAAGAAAAGCGTCAGTGGCATTTCTGCTTGAATCTTTATCTTTGAACCCAGTTAGATCCTCAGAAATTTGCAGACATTACTCTGCACTCAACCCTCCCTCAACCACAGTTTAACATTATTACATCCTCAGTTGTAACCAGACTCAGTGTAAGCAGTGGCCACAGGAAGAACATTCCAGGAGTTTGTGCGAACTTATTACTGAAATCATAGTCCCTTCTATTGTTCCCATCCTTTACAACGGAAAAATTTGCCTCCTTTGGCAAAATAGACGCCGATTCCTATCGACCGTGTGAGCTACAGTCCTTTCTGCCTTGGCTACCAGGAAGTCCAGCATGCAACTCTGTCTCATTTGCACCCATCACCCTTATTTTTAGTTTCCACTATCATTATTTCCTTTGCACTTTCCTACTTCCCCGACCCACCCCCCGACCCAGTTACATGATTCCTTTTATCTGTCCTTTTAAAAAAATGATCCATTGTATTCCTTCTTTTGGTTGTAATCCATCGCAAGTCCATTTTAGGAAACAGACTAAGATAGGAATCAAGTAACCCCAGGTTAATGGGGGCAGACCCAACAGTAGAACTCCAGGTGAACCGCTTGTCATGTCTGCTGCCTCTCCCTTAAAATGGGTGCCTTCAGGCTCTGCCTCCTGCACCACAGGACCTCAGCAGTCTCCTCACTGACGTTCCCAGCAACTGCACCGCAGACCTTGCACATGGAGCCATCGTGTTTACAGAGGCCCCAAGGACCTGTGCTCTAGGAAACGGAAATCCCCAGCACATAGTCCAAAGGCCATCTGTTCCTGCATCTCCACAGATTTCTGGCTGCTCTGGCAGAGTTGAGGGACTGGGCCTGCTTCCCCTAACTCTGCAGAGAAGGGAGAAGAAAGTTAAAGAGCAGAAACAGCCCCACTCTTGTACCAACTATGCTACCTGCACAGCTTGCTATGAAAAACAATATCGACAGCAGTAATAATGGCCGTTCTCATGTGTCGTGCGTGCGTCTCTGCCAGGCATTCAGAGGACATCATCACCGCTGCCCTCCACAGCGTGTCTTACTCCTGTTTTGGACATGCATAGAGCTCTAAGCCTGCATTCCTAAAAAGGCATGACCTGCTGGAAGTTAACGGCATCTACTTGCACGCAAAGGACACAAAAGCTACAGTTCTGGCATGCACCGAGGGACAGCAGCTGAGAGCCCTGCAATGTCAGTCTCTCTATTAATAATTGCTACAAAAGTTCTGACAGATCGGACAAAAGTGATTTTTGCCCATCCCAGTCATGTCACCTATGGCAAATTTAGTGGACTCTGGCTGGATTAATATGATTTCCTTGACAAGAAAGTCATCCCTAAGAGCTTGCCCCGACCTTGTCTCTGCTAGCGGCTTGAAGAATAAGAGAATGTAAGGGATGAGAAATGGAATGTTCGTTCATACATACAAGAAAGCAAATGAGAAATCAACAGAGATGTTGACCATATCTCTGGAAGAGCCATCTTGGTATTGAGCAGACGTGAGAAAGCACCTGCTCCCATACCCCCATTTCAAACCTTCTCAGGCTGCTCGGGGCCAAAGGCCAGGCCTTCCCACACCCTCCTGTGCATGGATCCTGAGTGTCCCTCACAAAATGCTGGCTCTTCTGTTGTTGTTTTTGGAAAACAAATGCTTCCTTCCAAGTTTTCCCCTCCCAGTTAATATCTGTGCTCAGGGCTTGGAGTCCCTGGACACATTACAATGGATTTGTCCAGGTTTGAGATCTTGATTTCATGATTTCCTCCCCATCTTCCCAGTCTCCCTGGACCCCACTGAGTTATGCTCCAAGCCTCCACTGCCTGGAGGACGCTTAACTGATCCCACGTCATGCCTCATTCTTCCTCCACGCTCCCCCACCGCCAGGATGTGGCTCTCAGCAAATGTGGTTTTTTTTTCTCATTTTGGTCACTTCCCAAACGCATTTTTAAAAGAGAGCATGCCACCAGCCCCAACACAGTCCTCCACAGTCCGTGAGTCTTGTCCTCCACTTTCCACACTCCTCCAACAACTCAGGAACCGGGTTTAACCCAGACTCCCAACCCTGGGATCAGAGCCTCAGATTAATTTTTACAAACATAGCATCCTGCCCAGCATACCAAGTTTTATCCCGCCTCACCTGTGTATGGTACTCTCTGTGAGCTCCACTACAAGCCATTGTATTCTATGATACAAAGAAGATCTGGGGCCAGGTGCAGTGGCTCATGCCTGTAATCACAGCACTTTGGGAGGCCAAGGTGGGAGGATCACTTAAGGTCAGGAGTTCAAGACCATCCTGGCGAACATGATGAAACCTTGTCTCTACGAAAAATACAAAAAATAGCCAGGCATGTTGGTGCGCACCAGTAGTCCCAGCTACTTGGGAGGCTGAGGCAGCAGAATCGCTTCAGCCCAGGAGGCAGAGGTCGCAGTGAGCTGAGATTACATCACTGCACTGCAGCCTGGGTGACAGAGGGAGACTCTGTCTCCAAAAAAAAGAAAGGAAGGAAGGAAGGAAAAGAAAAAGAAGATCTGGGGCCATGTGGCAAAAGGAAGCCAAAACAGTCCACCTGTGTTGAGTCTTGGATCAAGAAACTTTGGGAAAAAAAGTTCTTTCTGTTTTATCTGTAGCCTTGGAGGGGCAACCACATGGCTTTGCCTCTCCCCACTCCCCAACCCACCACGCTGACCAACAGAATTAGTGCTGAACTAATGAGTTACTACTTGTCCCATCAATGCATTGATGTCTGGGCACCTGCACGCCTCCTGTCGGCACCCTGAGGGCATGGGTTGTTTCTGTTTCCTCAGTGCCTTTCCAGGGACTTTCTTACACAGGGAGCACTATCAGTGCTGCCTGCCTCTTTGGTCAGAAAGGAAGTGGACTGGGGGACTAAGAATTGAGAATACACATTAAAATACTTCAGAAAGCAGACACAACAAACTCCTGCATTTACACAGCACTGGTTAAGAATCAGATCCTTATAATAACCATCTAAGAAAAATAAGACAGGTATGAACGTGCCCATATCATAGATGAAGCAACTGAACCTCTGAGAGATCTCTGATATCATCTGTGATCTCTGATATCATCTGATATCATGTGTGATTTAGGGATATCATTTCTGTGATAATTGTGGAACACGGGCTAGAAAGTCTCTTCTTCCAAGGACTCAACGTACACCATGTCTACCAAAATGGGAAAGGGGAGAGAAAACCAGAGAAGGCTGCTAATAGTATATTCTCACCCTGGCCAACTCATCTACAAATTCAAGTGCAGGTACTCCCTAAACTGCAGATGTAAGTTCCAAACAGCTAATATACAGGGGCACTGAAACGCTGAAGGCCAATGTTATTTATGCAAAACTATGCTCTAAAAGGCATAAGCCTATGAAAGCACAAAGGAGAGACCAGAGGGGCCAAAGGCAAGCACTACTGGAGGAGCCAAGTCCGGAACTGAGGAGGCGAAGGGGGCAGAAAGACAAGAGACATGGAAGTGTCTGGCCAGGCGCAGTGGCTCACGCCTGTAATCCCAACGCTTTGGGAGGCCAAGGTGGGCGGATCACAAGGTCAGAAATTCGAGAGCAGCCTGGCCAACAGGGAGAAACCCCGTCTCTACTAAAAATACAAAAATTAGCCAGGTATGGTGATGCACACCTGTAATCCCAGCTGCTGGGGAGGCTGAGGCAGGAGAATTGTTTGAGCCTGGGACGCAGAGATTGCAGTGAGCCAAGATGGCAGCAGTGCACTCTAGCCTGGGTGACAGAGCGAGACCCCATCTCAAAAAAAAAAAAAAAAGATGTGGAGGTGTCATAGGGTGTACAAAGAACATAGAGGGAGGCTGGGAGGAGGCATCAGAAGAGGAAGGTGGAAGGAAGAGAGAAGAAAAGGAAGAGCAAGAGAGTGGGAAGATGGGAAGGAATGCAAAGGAGGCAAATAAGCAAGGGGTGGTTGAAAAAGGACACGCTTTTGCTATGTCTCTAGGTTCTCTCCTGAAAGGATCACCCTGGGGAACAGAAATAACAACATGGGCATTAGAGCTTTGCTCACCTCCTTTCCAAGGATCAGCAGCAGAGATTAAAACATAGGAAACGTGACACAGATAGAATGAGATTAAGAGAACATTACACATTCAGATAAACCAGAGAAAGGAGAATAATATATTGGAGTTAGACGGAAGATAGAAAAAAGCGGCATGATAGGGTTGGCCAAAACAGGACCCCACCAGCAGGAAGCAGAAGCTTCCACCCAAAGCTGAAACTAGTATCATGTTGCCAGGAAATCCAGAGAACATTAGTTAAGGAGGAGCAGAGATCCAAAACAAAGATGGCACCCACATTTGAGGGCAGCAGCATTAGGAGAGAGAGGACTGAAACTAGGAGACAAGAAGCACAGCAGTGCAATTGAAGGGGAAAGACACAGTGTGGTCCTTGTGAAACTAAGACACTTCAGGTATGTGCCCCCCCCAAAAAAAATCACCTTTTCTTGGGAAAACGTTTGCAGCTAATATTCATGTTTGTGTTTGTTCGTTGTTTAAACAGCATTTGTCCACCTGCCGTGGAGTTATTATCCATTGTAATAAATCTCTAAGAACAGAACCCATAGACTTTATTGTTCTGAAGTAGGGGACTCATGATGGTATCAGACACATGCTGGTATTTGATGAGTGGTTTTTGATGGAGGTAGCAGATCTGTTGGTGGTGAAGATGGTGTTAGCCAACAATGTAAATCAGATGGCACTGACAGTTGGGCGTGGTGACGAGGGGGCAGGTGATCATAGTGGTGGTACAGAAGGCAACAAATACGGAATTCTGTTCATGGTGGGGAGCATGAAAATTATGATGATGATAGTTACAATGAGCAAGATGATCTTTGTTGTGGGAAGTCACCACTTATACAACTACGCTATGGAGGGATGTGGGGAGGGTGTGGTGTGTGTATGAGAAAGGGAGAGAGAGAAGAGGAGGAGGAGGGAGAGAGAGAGAGAGAGAGAGAGACCACCCCCAGTTCACCCATGGTTAAACTAGAGTGCCATCTGCCATAGGACCCTCCCTAAGACACATCACAGATGGTCAAAATCAGTAGCCACTCCTTTCCCCTAAAATACCTAAAGAATGGAGTATCTGTGAGCACACACCTCTTTTGCTAGATTTTGTTACACAAGGAGACATGTCACCTGGAAATTCCCTGAGTAGATTTTTTTTTTTTTTTTGGTAGACATGGGGTTTTGCTCTGTTGCCCAGGCTGGTCTCAAACTTCTGACCTCAGATTCTCCACTTCTCCCATATCTAACCAGAGGCCAGGCACAGTGGCTCACACCTGTTACTCTAAAGTGCTGGAATTTTTGATGGAGGTAGCAGACCTGTTGGCAGTGAAGATGGTGTTAACCAACAATGTAAATCAGAATGGTGTTGCTGACTATAACAAGGGCACTGAGAGTGGACATGGTGACGAGGGGGCAGGTGCTGGAATTCCAAAGTGCTGGAATTACAGGTGTGAGCCACTGTGCCTGGCCTCTGGATAGATTTTGCTTATTTATAGACTATCCTGGATTAATTAAAAAAAAAAAACAAAAAACTACCTCAAACGTCATCACCGCCTCAAACTGTGTGGCTGTCAACCCAGATGTGCATCAGAACCTCCTGGGGAATTTTTTGCCTAACACTGATAAGAACCTCATTCTGTACCAACCAAGTAGATCAAATTCCCAGAGATGGGACACTGGCATGAAAATTCTGACAACACCTACCAGGTGATCTTAATCAATTCACCTAATTAAGAACCTTCTGATTTACAGAAGAGACAGGTGAAACCCACCAGCACACAGTATGTAGTGGCAGAATCCTAACCAGAATAGGTATCCCCACAGCAAATTTGGTGCTGTTTCCCCTGCATGCTACAATGCAGTCAGCGTGGCTTGCAGCCTGCTCTCTCCTGACTCTGCTCACTAAAGCGCCTGGCTGTACTAGGACCCTGAGAAGACAGAGAAAGGAGATGAAACAGAAAAAGGAAGAACACGGACAGGGACAATGTATTGCTTCTCATGGAGCAAACCCAGGCAGTGATCTGAGGTGGGAGGATCTTTCCACCCCGACTCTTCCCTGTTCCCCCCACATCACGGGCCCCTGGGGAGGCAAGTGTGATTTCAATTCCACAAAACCCACATCCCACCTGGCCCTATTCCCAAACTATTTGCATCCATCCGGCCCTCAGGAGGGCCAGAACCCAGGAGAAACATGCTCATACTTTCTTGGTAGGAACTTTGATCTTCAAGAATTCTGCCTCTCTGGCCAGCACCTGCCACGGGGCGTGTATCCGGACAAAGATCGATCCCTGGCTTTTATTCTGCAAGGGACAAAGAAAGAACAAACGGAAACACTTGTAAGGACATAGCTTAAATTCCTGGTTCTCCAACTCTTTCACACAAGAAGCCCGACCCATTGTTTCTTCAGTTTCTGGTTTTTGTTCTCTTTAAAATTCACCAGGGACCAGTCCCTTCCTACCCGTACTCAGTTCACCAGTCTATTTCAAAGATGCTGTCACCAAAAACAGTAGGATGGTGTTCCCAAAGTGTGGCCCCTGGAAGTTTGGTAGCTTCAGAGGAATGAAAAACAAGTTAAAACAATTTTGGTCACAGATTTGAAATGTAAGCAATTATGATTTTCACAGAAATCTCATTACGCTCTTAATAACAAGTGGTTGGTTTTCCTCTGCCCGCATTCAGTGAATAACCTGCAACTTGTCTCTATTCACACATTTTTGTCGTTTATTGTTCAAGTTTGTATTGTTATTCTACTATCCTGCTGTTGTTATAGCCCCAAACCACAAAAAGTGATCCACAGAAGCCTAGAAATAATACTATAAGTCATAATGGCAATGGTACAATGCAAAATAATATCATAAACATAACTCATAAACAGGGCTCCTCTATAAACACAGAACACGAACCTATGTCCCAGGATAAGTGATTGTGTTGTGTGTTGATTTCTCTCAAAAATGAAAACTAAGGAAAGCAAATGCAGTGATGAGTATTTGAAAGTCAGGTTTGATTGACCCAGCAATTCATCTGGCCCTTGTCACCATGTCTGTTACAAATAGGTGTCAGCTTAGGAGAGAAAGGCAGCCTTAGCTTCAAATAAACACTCACTTTTTTTTTTTTTTTTTTTTTTTTTTTTTCAGAAAATTAAGCACAAACAGGGGAAAATACTTTCTGATATGAATTTGATTCATTTTGTCACTGAAGAACTAAAGAGGACCGAAACCAAGTAGGAAAAACTGTGATAGCACAATCCTTCATTAAGTACATCCTCTGACCTTGGTTTGGTATTGAAGATTACACAGAAAGTCTTCGACTCACAGGCTCTGTCTGCGTTTTCAGTGTGCCTGGCAGAGAGATGGATGGCAAATAGAAGGCTACTTCCCCTCACTGAAGGTCATTGTCTACGGAGGTGCTCACATGTGTTTTTGAAATGATGAACAAAATAAAACAATACTTTATAGCACTCATTAATGCAAGTGAAAACTATTTCTATTATTTTTCAATGGCAGCTCCAAAATATGTGCAGTAATTCAAACGTTCAGAACCAAACCTCACTTTGAGGAAGAAAGCTCGTGACTTACAAGGCAGGAAAAGGAAGAGTAAACCAAGATTTCACAAGGAGGTTGGACGATGGTGTGAAAGTCTTGGATAGTCTAGAGTTTGAAAATACCTGAAAATAACAATCACCACAATGCATATTTACTGAATGTGTTTTATGCTCCAGCTGTGAGTTAGGTGGTCACGTGCATCAGCTCACACAATATTCGCAACTATGCTGTAAGGCCAGTACTACCACACCTCTCTTCCACAGCTGAGGAAACCAAGGCAGGGAAAATGGCAGTGACTTGCCCAAACTTATACAGATAGTGCAATAAAAATAGTTTTCAGACATGACAGTCACCCAGCATAATTAGGAAACACAGCCAGGGACTGTAACGCAACACAAAGACATGTTTTTAGGCTACAATCAACTCAAAGAGTTGATAAGGAACCTGTGTGGCAGCCCTAAGACGAAACCTTCCCAATCCCAAGTGTGGCAACGTTCTGACAGAATACTGGAAGTGGCCTTCAGCAAGACATCGCCCCAATTTTCATGTCCATCTTTGGTTATGCAGAGCTACCAGGCAGAATCATCAATCATTTGCTGCTACTTCTAACTGTCATTTAAGCTTTTCCAATGTAGTGAAAATAAAGGGTAAGGAAAGAAGCCATCTGTGACGCTGACCTGGAAGCCCTCCATCACAGCCCCAGAAATTATGTTTTTGGTGAAAGAAGGCAAACAGTATCATCCCTCTCGCGAAGATGAGATCATGACTATTATGAATGTTAACATATTACCCTTTGTCTTTATTTTCAAACTGCGATGAATGCTATTTTAACTTTCTTTAGAGCTGGTGGCTCAAGTGGGTAACAAATGTCCACTAACTGGGTACAGATGTTCAAAGTTTGAGGAAGGGTTGGGAGGGCCAAGGGTCAAATTCTAAGACTTTGGTGGCAGACTGCTAGTTGTCCCCTGACAGCCGTTCTCATGTCCTTCTTGTTTTTTGTTTGTTTGTTTGTTTGTTTTTTGAGATGGAGCCTCACTCTGTCACCCAGGCTAGAGTGCCGTGGCGCAATCTCGGCTCACTGCAAACTTCGCCTTCCAAGTTCTAGCAATTCTCCTGTCTCAGCCTCCCACTCGGTGCGATTACAAGCGTGTGCCACCACACCTGGCAAATTCTGTATCCCTAGCAAAGATGAGGTTTCATCCTGTTGATCAGGCTGGTCTTGAACTTCTGACCTCCTGATCAGCCCTCCTCAGCCTCCCAAAGTGCTGGGATTACAAGCGTAAGCCACCGTACCCATCACGTCCTTCATTTTTAACAAGGTGCATGGCCATCCAGCATTAAGACCACATCTCCCTTGCAATGAGGTGTTTCCATAACAATATTTCTGGCCAATGTCTCAGAGGTGGAAGTATCTGATAACCTTCTTCAAAAACAGCAAATAGGTGCTTTTTGCCCCTTCATTGTCTTCCGTTCCCTTAACCTGCTGCCTTGAAGGTGGACTCACACATTTTAGACCTTGAGGTTAAAGTCCGGGCCAGACAATAAACACATAAAAAAAAAGCTCATCATCACTGGTCATTAGAGAAATGCAAATCAAAACCACATTGAGATACCATCTCATGCCCATTAGAATGGCGATCATTAAAACATCTGGAGACGACAGATGCTGGACAGAATGTGGAGAAAAAGGAACACTTTTACACTGTTGGTGGGAGTGAAAATTAGTTCAACCATTGTGGAAGACAGTGTGGCGATTCCTCAAGGATCTAGAAATAGAAATTCCATTTGACCCAGCAATCCCATTACTGGGTATATATCCAAAGGATTATAAATCGTTCTATCATCAAGACACATGCACACGTATGTTCAATGCAGTGCTGTTTACAATAGCAAAGACCTGGAACCAACCCAAATGCCCATTGATGATAGACTGGACAGGGAAAATGTGGCACAGATACACCATGGAATACTATGCAGCCATAAAAAAAAACAATGAGTTCCTGTCGTTTGTAGAGATATGGATGAACCTAGAAACCATCATTCTCAGCAAACTGACACAAGAACAGAAAACCAAACACTGCATGTTTTCACTCATAGGCAGGTGATGAACGCTGAGAACACCTGGGCACAGGGAAGGGAACACCACTCACAGGGCTCGGTGGGGGAGGTGGGGGGTGGGGACAGTGGTGGGGGCAGGGAGGATGGGGAGGGATAACACAGGGAGAAATGCCTGATGTAGGTGACGAGGGGAGAGGGGGGGATGGAGACAGCAAACCGCCATGGCATGTATGTACCTATGCAACAATCCTGCAGGATGCAGGATGTGCACATGTACCCCAGAGCCCACATACAATTAAAAATAAAATAAAATACAAGATCTGAAGCTAATAGCAAAAAACAAAAAACAAAACAAACAAACAAAACAAAAAAAAAGTCTGGGCCAGAAACAACAAAGTGTCAAGAGAGAAGCTGGGTCTGGCTCTAGGGAACTCCATAGCAGCCCTGGGCTGCCTTGTGGATTTTTTTTTTTTTTTTTTTGAGACAGAGTCTCACTCTGTCGCCCAAGCGGGAGTGCAGTGGTGCGATCTCAGCTCACTGCAAACTCCACCTCCCAGATTCAAGAGGTTCTCCTGCCTCAGCCTCCTGAGTAGCTGGGACTACAGGTGTGTGCCACCATGCCCAGCTAATTTTTTGTGTTGTTAGTAGAGACAGGGGTTTCCATGTTAGCCAGAATTGTCTCAATCTCCTGACATTGCGATCCACCCACCTTGGCCTTCCAAAGTGCTGGGATTACAGGCATGAGCCACCACCCCTTCCCTTGTGGATTTTTATGTGAAAGATAGAACTCTACCTTGTTTAGCCATTGTGATTTTAGAGGCTCTATCAATTGCAGCCTAATCTTACACTAACCAATGCAAAATCATTTCCCAGTATGGGATTGTTAACTTCCTCCAGCAAAGCATACTTCTTCACTCTCCTCAAAAGGAACTTGTTTCAAATGAAAACAAAAGCAGGAATGCAGTTGTGTGCATCGAGTCATGTTCCTTTCATGCTATGCAATATTGTTACCTTCTCATAAAAAGGAAAACATACCCTCCAATTTGAAATATTAGCTGGTGTGCCTGGCTATGTCTCCAAAGAAAAAAACAAATCCTTAAAAGCTCCAGAGCACAGCCATCACCGAATGCATCACCCAGGAATCTGAACTTGAAGGTTAACCTGTATCGACTTTTAAAAAATTTTCCTCATCCCCTAAGCCAGTCTGACATCCCTTCTGCCGTGTGTGTGGATGTGGGCTCTTTCAAGCATAGTGGAGGAGTGGAAGAGCTTGGATGGAGCTTCCAAGTCAGAAGAATAAGATCTGGATCCCTAGTTATTGTGAATAGACCTGTAATAAAATAGGGGTGCAGGTATCCCCTTGACATACTGATTTCTTTTCCTTTGGATGCATACCCAGGAATGGGATTGCTAAGTCATATGCTAGTTCTATTTTTCATTTTTGAGGCACCTCCATTCTGCTTTCCATAATGGCTATACTAATTTACATTCCCACCAGCAATATATGAGAGTTTCCTTTTCACTGCATCCTTGCCAGCATTAATTTTTTTCTCTATTTTGTAAGAGCCATTCTAACTAACTAGGGTGAGATGATATCTCATTGTGATTTTGATTTGCAATCCTCCATGATCAGTGATGTTAAGCATTTTTTCATATACCTGTTGTTCATTTCTGTCTTCTTTTGTGAAGTGTCTATTTAGATCCTTTGCCTAGTTTTTAATTAGATTATTTGTTTTTTGCTTTCGATGAATCAACCTAAATGTCCATCAAGAAAGGAATGCATAAAGGAAATGTGAGAGATAGATAGATAGATGATAGATAGATAGACAGATAGATAGACAGACAGATAGATAGATAGATAGATAGATAGATAGATAGATAGATACCACCCACTGGAATCATATTCAGCCATAAAAAGAGTGATAACCTGTCATTCACAGCGATATGGATGAGCCTGAAGGACATCATGTTAAGTGAAATAGGCCAGACACAGAAAGACAAATGCCACATGTTCTCGCTCATATGTGGAAACTAAAAAATATTTGAGCTTATGGAAGTAAAGCATAGAATTGTGGGTATTACAGGCTGTGGGAAATGCGGGGAGGGGAGGATGGGGAGAGGTTGATTAATGGATCCAAAGCTAAGCTAGATGAGAGGAATACCTTCTAGTGTTCTGCAGCACTGTAGGGTAAATAGGATTCATATAATTTATTGCATGTTCCCAAAAATTTAGAAGAGAGGATGGGGAATGCTTGCAACACAAAGAAATTATATGTTAGGGGTGAAAGATATGCTAACTGCC
The DNA here is from genome assembly GCF_009761245.1 of Sapajus apella. Taxonomy (NCBI): domain Eukaryota; kingdom Metazoa; phylum Chordata; class Mammalia; order Primates; family Cebidae; genus Sapajus; species Sapajus apella. Next base: position 7,159,145 of record NW_022437026.1, read on the forward strand.
CTGATTTAATCATTACATGTTGCATACATGTACCAAAATATCACTCTGTACCCCCTAAGTATGTAGTTACACCAACTAAAAATATAAGGGAAAAACATATTTGTGACAGCATGATTTCTAATAGCAAACTACTGGAAACCACCAAAATAAATTATGGAACAAGACCAGAAAGGGGAAAAAATTATGTAGGTGTATAGCTTGACTCATAGTTTAGAGAATCAAACACAATCAGTATTTCCCACTAATTCCAGAATCTTCACAACCTGAAAATAAATGGAGACCTAGGCCTCAATGATTTTAAAAAAATGATTTGCCTCTGGAATTTTGCAGCTGTGGGAGCTTCGGCAAGTCACTTAACCAAATGGGCCTCACCTTCTTTGCCTGAATAAGGATGGTGAAAAATGTTACAGGGCTGTTTTGAGAATTGCAGATGAAGTAGGCGAAGTACCTGCTAGTGTGCCTGGAATGGGGAATGTTCAATAAACGTCAGGCATTGCTATGACAATTGGCTCTACCCAGGTAAAGTGACTGCTTCTTGACCGCAGGACAGTATCTGAAACTTGTTTTGCCTTCTTCAAGCACCTAGCACGAGGCTGCACACACAGCAGATCCTCACTGGGGAAAACAAGTTCCCGTTAGATTAAAATTACGAATGAGTAATCCTGGTTCCTTTATTGCCTTGCATTTTTTAAATTAGGTACAAGATTTTCAAAATGTCCCACATATCCTAAAAGAAATCGCAGATTCAAAACATAGTGCATCTCCAGAATTTGAGGGCAAGATTAGAAAACATAATCTTCTGAAATGGACAGGAAATTTAATACAATATTAAGAGATTAGCCATCAGAGGCTGTAATCCATCCCTAAAGAAAATGTTAGAAATAAGTAATCAGTATGACTGGAGGGGCTCCCAAATCTCAACAGGCAACTAAAACTCCAGTTCATATAAAATGAGCTGTAACATATAATTTGGTCCTTGTCATCACAGAAGGGAGAAACAGGGCATAGATATTTCTGTAGGAAGGCCCAGGCCCATCAGTCTAGGGTAGGTAATTTTTCCAGGGGCAAGAAATGTGAAATATATAATAGGGCAGGAAATGTCTCTAGCTCAGTTGAAATGTCTCAAAAAAAAAAAAACTATGCAATCCTTTCACTGTGACTCCATTTTCATGAAGCCCTACAAACCCTGTGCTTCTCTAGTTCTTGGTATCAGGGAGCGTTACCCAAGAAATGGGTGTGAGGACTATGGCCAAGGGAAATGAATATTCCTCAATCAGAGCCTGACTTCTGACTTTGCCAGTCTCTCTCTCTCTCTTTTTTTTTTTTTATTCACAATGGGGTCTCGCTTTGTCTCCCAGGCTGGAGTGCAATGGCATGATCTTGGCTCACTGTAACGGCCTCCCAGGCTCAAGCGATCCTCTCACCTCAGCCTCCCAAGTAGTTCAAACTACAGGTGTGCGCCGCCCTACCCAGCTAATTTTTAAATAATTTTTTAGAGATGGGGTTTTGCCATTTTCCCCAGGCTGGTCTCAAACTCTTGGACTCAAGCGATTCACCTGCCTCAGCCTCCCAAAGTGCTAGAATTACAGGCATGAGTCACGATACCTGACCTGCCCATTTCTTTTAACTCATGATGTCCACTGGTTTCCCAGACCTCTCCTCCACTAAGTAAACAGGTAGATAACTGAGTTCACGAAAAGGCTAAAACAGGCCCCATCTTGAGCCTGTGCCCTGCCCAGTCTGCTGACATCTCGCTCCCTCCCTGCCTCCCTTCTTCTCCAAAGTTGGCTCGACAGCAAGCCTGATGATTTGCTCATGGTCTAAGGCACCAGCCCCTCCTTCCCTCCTCCCCAGGCTCCAGCACCCATCCCTTCTCACTGTCATCTGACTGTCCCACCAGCTTCCCCCCCGGAGCCTCTTCACACTCTATCCCTGCAAAGCTCCTCATCATCTCCTATGCCACTCAACTCCTATTTGAGTCTCAGCTTAAACAGCATTCCTTCCTCAGGGAGGCTCTTCCTGAGCTGTGGATTATGCTTGCTCCCTTCCTCTTGCTTGTACAATTCTTTGCCTTTCTCCTTCATAGCACGGACCCACTATCACAATCATTGTGTCATTAGGCATCTCCTACCCTTCTTCTCTGCTAGACCTGCAGCTCCATGAGGACAAAGAACGAGTCTGCCTTGTTGATTGCTTTATCCTCAGCAGCCACCACAGTCCCTGACGTATAGTAAGTGCTCAGTAAATATTTCTGGCAACTTTAGTACACATATACTGCATTCTTAGTGGATTCCATTTGGATCCTATGACCAATTTCTAAAAATTGGCTACCATGGCCCACAAAGTAATTGGTGACCTTTGGCCAACAGAATTTAAATCTAATTCAGTTTTGAGAAAACAATTCAGTTACCCCTAAGTGTCACTTCTGAATGTTTCTCTCATGTTAACAGCTAAAGTTATCAAGTTTCCACCTGGCCAGGAGGTATTTAAAGATTGTGGAGGGCCTCTCCATCCTCCTGGTAGCCCTAGGTGCTCACTGCATTTGCAGACCACCGTTCCTTTTCCTAGAGGCCAAAGGAATTGACATAGCCTTACTCGTGCTCACAAAACACAACCTGAACTGGGTATACTTTAAAACTTTTCTGCCTCAAAGGCTTCTGGGGGTGTTGTGGCATTAAGGAGAAGTATCGGAATACCCTGGAAAATAAACAAGACTTTAAATATCAATCTTTGGTGCCTTCACTCAGCAAGCACTAGACTGGCATGGTACCAGTCAGCATCCCATGCTGACAGTTCAAGGCAGGGCCAGCCTAGGGGCACAGAGGAATTTCAGAATGGTAAACTGATTTGGCCACAGGACTCTGGAGTTAGAAATACCTCCAAGCACACCTAACACATCTTTCTCCAGTAACAAAGGAAGACCTGCATCCCAAGAGGCTGAACTGCATGAGCATAGACATACAGCTAATTACAAGCAGACCCAGGCCTCCTGGCACCAACATTCATCCCACACTGCCATCCCTGAGGGCTGCTAAGCATCCACGGCAATCCTGCAGCCCCTCCCTCCACAAGAAATTAGGGAGGGAGGGGAAGGAGGAGTGGGCTAGGGAGTGAGGGAAAGAAGGGGTTCACACCCCCAGCCACCTCTCTCCAGCACTCCAGACCCCTAGCAGAGACTGGAGGCCGCTCTCCTGGTAAAGTTATCCTCATTGTTTATGTCTTACTGTTGTTATCCAAAGCTTGCATGTGGCTTCACAAGACCACGTCCTCTCTCTAGAGAGACAAGAGTGAGTGGGAGGCAGCCCCAGCCAAACACTGGAAACTGATACTCCTCAGGCCTCCTTCCCCACAGCCCTGCCAAGCCACCTCCATGCTGACCCCAGGGGCCTCAGTGTACTCTGGTCCCAGGCCCTGCTGTGAGCCGAGAACATCAGCTGCAGCACATCAGGGCCCGGGAATGGCACTGCGAGGAAGGGTAGGCGGTTGAACATGTAGGCGATGGAGGGGCAGAGAGGAGACAGACTCCCTTGGACTCCCCTAAGGCATCATCACCGCCCCCAGCACGCCTGCTGGGAGCCCCACACTCAGATCATCATGACTGAAGCTCACACAGCTGGAGGATGGGGGTGCTGAAATACGGCCAGGGCAGCCATTATCACAGGCAAAGGAGGAGGCTGAAGTGTAGCCTTGAGGCAGAGGGCTTTTGAAATGAGAGCCGGAATTCATCTGAGACAGGCCTCCTGTCTGCTCCATTTGAGGAACACCACAGTCTACCTGTGTCATCGCGAAGACCGAAGCCTTAACTTCCCTTTGGCTCTCAGGAACTTCCAGCCTCTGATCGGGGCAGGCTCTGCCTCCTCCTGAGTGAGAAACAGCGGTTTGGGATTAAGCACAGGGAAGAGCTTCCTGACTAGGGAAGGAAAGATGGAAATTCGCTCTCCTAGAAACTCCTGGATGAGAGCAGTGGAATCTGCTCTCTAATCCTGTCCTCCATAAGTCAAGGTGAAGGTGGCCATTAATCAGCAGAGGCAGAGGACAGGACCAAATGCCCCCCAAGCTCCATCCCAGAGACCCACGAAGACCAGCAGCAGGACCCTTCCTTCTTATGGAAAAGATTTCACCTGCTTCCCAACCAACGGCCGGGGACAACCCAGCCAGGTCCTATGAACACGAACACTCAGCTACTCTTGTCATATTTCTCGGTGCCAACCTGGGCAGACACCCAGAAGGGGTGATCTCTGGACCTACTGCCACAGTCTCCACGCTGTGTAACACACATCATTGCACACCAGCCAGAGGCAGCCCAGGAACAACTCCTCAAAGCCCAGGTAAAGAGGAAGCAGTGAGGGGAGCCCAGGGAGACTGAGGAGTCAAACCCTCTGATATGGCCTGACTTTGTCCCTGCCCAAATCTCATCTTGAATTATAGCTCCCATAATTCCCATGTGTTGCGGGAGGGATGGAGTGGGAGGAAATTGAATCATGGAGGCGATTTCTCCAATGCTGTTCTCATGGTAGTGAATAAGCTCACAAGATCTGCTGGTTTTATAAGGGGAAACCATCCTTTTTTCTTGAGACGGAATTTTGCTCTTGTTGCCCAGGCTGGAGTGCAATGGCACCATCTTGGCTCACCACAACCTCTGCCTCCCAAGTTCAAGCAATTCTCCTGCCTCAGCCTTCCAAGTGGCTGGGATTGCAGGTAACCACCACCATGGCTGGCCAATTTGTGTGTTGTTTTTTTTTAGTAGAGTCAGGGAGGGGACACCCCTCACAGGCTTCTGGGGGGGTTGTAGTATTCATTTTGTTCTCAATTCTCTCTTGTCTGTCACCATGTAAACACGTGCCTTTCACCTTCCCCCATGATTGTTAGGCCTTCCCAATTACTTGGAACTGTGAGCCCATTAACCTCTTTTTCTTGATAAATTACCCAGTCTCAGGTATGTCTTTTTTAGCAGCCTGAGAACAAACTAATACACCCTGCAACATATCAAGGGCGAGAAAACCTCCTCTTCACTCAACCCTGACCTCCGCAGGCCCCCAAAGGCAGCATGGCACCTTGAAAGACCTAACCTATGGGGAGTCAGCAACAGAGTGTGACTAAGGGTTCTCTGGGCATCATCCTCACCATGTAAGATAGGTCCCGGAAAGGCCATGGGCTCTGGAGCCTAAGGACCAGGCCGTGGGCCCCAGCTCTGCCACTGACCAGCTGCACCTTTTCCAACAAGCCAACAAAGCTCTCTGGGACTGACAGGCAATGTTAAAAATAATTGTAAAAATTAATAATAATACCACTTGGAGGAAAGAAGGATAGACTTTACAAAAGGAACTGTGGAAATGTTTGGGGGAGGTAGATATGTTCATTATCTTGATTACAGATGGTGACAGTTCCACAGGGATTGTTTTGTACACATGTCAAAACTCAACAGATTGGATACTTCAAATATGTGCAGTTTATTGTACATATACCTCAATCAGACTAGAGGGAAAAGGTATACAAACATGTAAAACCATGCAACACTTCTTGTAACCTTTTTCTTCTAAAAAAAATCATCATTTTTAATTAAAATATTTTATGTTAAATAAACATTATTTACTTAACATGTGTTATATATGTGTTAGCTTTTAATTAATAATAAATATTCAAAAGTGAATAGTGATTTCATGCTATCTCAGAATCAAATGGGGTTGTACATATGAAGGTATTTTGTAAACGATGAAGTGTCTACAAAAGGATTTTTAAGGAGCAAGTGCAGGGGTAGGCATTGTGAGAGCTCTGCCTTGGTACTCAAAGCACAGGGCATGCCCATGACCCTTGGGCCACAAAACACACGTCATTGACCCCCATGGGAGTCCCACCGTGCTTCCTGGATCCCACATGAGGAAATCATAGCTGAGTCCACCAAGGCAATAGCCTCTGGCACGTAACTGAACAACACCAAGTGAGGTTGAAAATAAAAGTGAACATTTTTCTTGGGAGTTTGTGATGCTAAAAGTTAACAGGCTGAAAGCAGCCAGACACAACATTTCTACCAAAAATCAGACGATGACAATCCATAAGCCCCTAAGATGTTGGCAGAAAGAACAGGGCGTCTCCCAAAACTCAGGGAGGCCAGGAGGCTGGCGCCTGGGCTTCCGGCACACAGAACCGGCCCAAACGCAGGATCCTGGATGAACTGTGAGGAAAGACCCAAGGAAAATGCTGCCCTTTCCTATTCATCACAGTGAAACTGTTCTGGACAGCTGCCATCCTGCAAGTGGAATCAGATGCTGTGGATCCTAACTCTCAGCAACGGGTGTGCCTCTCCCTCGCCCCCACCAGGACACAGAGAGCATTTCAGTGCCTGAGGAATGGAAGGCAAGACAGCGATGGGCAAAGGGGTGCCCTGGCTGGTCACTAGTAGATACTCAGACCACAGATGATCAGTAGGTCCTGGCTGGCCTAGAACAGTCCCTGTTTATTTCTCCTGCCTCATCATCCCATCAAGTTTAGGATTCTAGCATTCTCAAAAATGTCTCAGGCTGGACAAATTAATCATAGGGTAGCCCTGTGATCCGCAATGCACACCACTACATTTAATAGCCATCAAACCTTCGAGCAGGAATGCCCAGAATCCCCTTCCTGTCTTTCATTTATTTGGCCCATATGAAATATGTCCCACTCAGCGAGAAGCATTCCCAGGCATTTAAAAGCTCATCATATAACCTCTAAAAGTATCCCTATCTCTAATGTCTCTCCTGACTTAAAATTTATATGATTCCTTGATTTTGCTACTTTTCTTCCAACCTCAAGACACTTCTCTGAACCCTTCATGTTATCAGTAATTAACTCCCCTCCCCTACAAAGAAGCACCCCTGCCTTCTCTTAGCAGTGACTCATCCCTCCCTTAAGGAATCTCTACACTATTTTCCTATGATTCAATCATCCCAACAAAGTTCAATTCAACAAGTATTCATTGGGCA
>NW_022437026.1:7166113-7166276 GCF_009761245.1 Sapajus apella
CACACCATCATGCCACCACACCATCATGACATCACACCATCATGCCATCACACCATCATGACATCACACCATCATGCCACCATGCCATCATGACATCACGCCATCATGCCACCACACCATCATGCATTTACACCATCATGCCATCACACCATCATGCATTTAC
>NW_022437026.1:7166286-7195378 GCF_009761245.1 Sapajus apella
ATCATGCATTCACACCATCATGTATTCACACCATCATGCATTCACACAATCTTGCCACCACACCATCATGCATTCATACCATCATGCCATCACACCATCATGCATTCACACCATTTTCATTCTCTTTGGAAACCAGATAAATGATATCTAACACCTGAGACAAATGAACAATATCACGACAGGAGCAATTAATGTCCAAAGGGACAGGACGACTATGAATGGTCATTTGTTATCTCCCCTTTCACTCATTAATAGTTACCAAATTTCACTCTGAGAGAAACACCCCTTCTAGATCTCAGCCATATGTTTTTAGCAGAATTGATTCCACCCCAAATCCAAGGCTATGCCCAATTGGTTTCAGCCAATCAGCATATCCAACCCCCTGCCACAGTGACTGCTTCTGGAATATGCTTGTAATTTGGTCAAAACCAACAAGATGTGAGGAAATCATGGCCAGGGTTTCTAGGGAAAGAAGCTTTCTCTTTCTGTCAGACTCTGGAGAATAACAGTGGCCATCAATTCACCCCATAAAGGAAGTCCTGGGTCAGCAAGGGGGATCAGTGAGAAAATATAAAGGATGAAGTGGACCCTGCAGATGGTTGAGCAGAAAGATAGCGAAATTGGTTATCTTTAGGGACATCATGGGAGCTGAGGGATCAAGCCTCCCCAAATCTGCTTGTGGGCTTCCTGATCACATGAGCTTATAAATTCCCTTTGTTGTTTGAGCTGGTTTGAGTTGGATGTTCTGTCAATGTGAACAAGCATTCTTCCTGATATAAGAAACCAGTGGAAAGAGCTGACTCTGAGCTAGAGGAGCCAGAGGTCATGTTATGGAGGAGAGGGAGCTCGAGCTGTACTTTGGCCACTGCATGATTTGCACATGTCGTTTGAGTGGCATAGAAGACAACAAGTGGATGCACGTAGGTGCAGAGAGGAATCTGCAGCATGTGGAGTCCAGCCGGCCTGAATCCGAGTGGTAACTGGGGAGCCAGAGGGCTGAGACTGGCCTGTGCTGGCCATACTGCCCACCATGCTGCTGCTGTCAGTGCACCTCCCCACAGTGACCTTGACAGGTCAACCCCATACTTTCACCCAGACTCATTATATTTTCAACCAGATAAAAAATGAAAAGAGAGTCCACCTAGTCACGGAGCCCTTGAGAAAATGCTTTCGTCCTGTCCCAGTGGAGCTCAAATTAGAAACTTCTTCCCATTCTCCAGTGAGACCAACAGACACAAGCGACAGCAGGGAGTGTCCATCTGCTCTGGGGTTGGTGTAGGCTGTGATAAAACAGAATAAAGGAACAAGCCTCCCACGTGCCACAGATCCAGGCTGTGACCTTTGGAGGAGGCAGTTTTCTAAAGTCAGGGCTCTGGCCTTCCTTCAAGGGACCATTAATCCTTCATAACAGAGATCTTACATAGGGAGGCAGCGTAGACCTTGAACATGTACAAAGAACTTATAAAACCTTCTACAACACTGGTCACAAGCTTTCTTCAGCTAAATAACTCTTTCTTCAAATATTTCAAGGGCCTGCTTGGTTGTGTTCCAGAGAACCACAGCCCCACCTGCTCTGCCCCAACTCAGGCTCTGAGTGATTTCTGTGGCACCTGCATGCAAACCCCAAGAACTGTACTTCTTAGAAATGGGTGAGGTTTTTGACTGTCACAATACAGGAAAGCACCACTCATATTTAATTGATGGAGTGAGGGGCATGAAACATGCTTCAATGTACTAGAAAAAAAATACCCTTCCTGAAATATACAGTGCTTCGCTAGACTTCCCTAGGACCCAGGGAGGTGAAGTTGAAAATTACTGTGCTGCTCTGCACATCTGTCCGGCCTGATACAGAAGGCGGGATTAGCAATCATCACACAAGTCCCATGGCCCTGACTCCACCAGAGTCAGCCTTGAGAGGTATTAAGGTAGAACTTAAAGAACCTAGATTATGAATAAAGGCTATTGAATTAGATAACATCTAGATCTTGGATCTGGTGTTGATGAACTCATCAGGGACACAGAAAAAGACCTATCACTATAATGAAAAAAAAAAATTTAAAAACCAGTGGCTTTGATTACTTTGTGAGCTTCCAAAAATACCCAGATCAGCCCAGCTGCCAAGAGCACTATGAAAATAACCCATGAGGAGTCAAAGGATGGTTATCAGAGGCTGGGAAGGGTGGTAGGGGAGTGGGCGGGAAGTGGGAATGGTTAATGGGTATGAAATAAAAATAGAAAAAATAAGACATAGTATTCAATAGCACAGTGGGTAACTATAATCAATAATAATTTAATCGTATAATTTAAAATAACTAAGAGTATAATTGGATTGCTTGTTACACAAAGGACACCTGTTTGAAGGGACAGATATCCCACTGTCCATGATGTGATTATTATGAATTATATACCTATATCAGGGTATCTAATGTACCCCTTAATACATACATGTACTGTGGACCCACAAAAAATTAAAAATGTTTTTAAAATAAGGAGAAATAATCATCCGTTAGCTTAAAGTGTTCTGGAGGCCAGGGGCTGAAGGTCACGTGGTCTCTGAGCACCAGGGCACGTTGAAGGAAGAGCTCAGAGAGACCCTGCTGAAAATCCCAGCTCTGCCACTGATTCTCTGTGTGGCATGGGTATACAAAATGATCTCTCTGAGGCTCAGTCTCCTTTCTGATCAAGCAGAAAACTAAGAATCTGGAAGCAATAGTGACCACATAGAGTGCTTGTGAAGATCAGCAATAGTGGAAGAAAAACACCTAGCACAATGCCTGGCACGAAGTAGGTGCTCAATGCTAATAATAATTGGATTCTGCAGATGGCGTCTTCTGGCCAGAAGAATTTGAATTAAGGGGGTTTGTGCAATCTAGTTTCCAGCATCCTCCCTTTTTTCTCAGAAAAAGCTGGCTCCTGGGGCACTTTTCTCCCTCTACGAGGCGAAAGTCCAGTCTGGATCGTGTCCCCTCTACGCAGCCCAAACATGCTTTTCTGCGGCCATGACCCTGCGTGCACACCGCGAGGAACCGGTCCTGCCTGAGACTGCAGGTCTGGAAGAGAAGGGGTCATCAGCCCTGCTAATTAAATCTGCAGATGATAACAAACTGGGCGGCTCTGCAAACAGCACCAGAGAGGACGGGGATGTAAATGAGAAGGGACCTGGGGAGTTTACAAAATATGGGACAGGAAATCACAAAATGAGATTCAATGCAGAAGAATGCAAGGAACTCCAACTGGAGGGAATAATCAGAAACATAGACCCTGGAGGGGAAGGGGAAGCTGGAAAACGGCAGAGGTGATGACCGCTTGGAGCGGATGGAAGACAGGTGGCAAATGAGAGAATGGGCGCAGGAGGCGAGCAGGAAGTAGGGGTCGAGAAGCCTGGAGGGAAGTCCAGATGGAAACTGTGGGTCCCATCCAGCAGGGTCATTCGCACTCTCCCAGGCTCACTTCCAAAGGTCATCCTCCACTCCAGCACCAGCCCAAGTCGCACCTCCTCCAAGAAGCCTTTCTGGATGCCTACAGCAAGCCCTACCAGTCTCCCCGCTCATCACTCTTCTGTGTTCAGCAGGGCCATGTTTGACTGTGGGCATCATTCCACATCTGACTCTTTTATCTCCAACCAAACTCTCAGCCCCAGGGGGACAAGGACTCGGCCCTGTGGCTCACTGTGCTCCTCCCCTCACCAACTCAGAGCAAAGCCTGGAGTAGATCTACAATAAAAACGAGGATGGGCATCACCTCCAATAACATGACAAAGAGAAGAATTTCCCTCTCCAAACCCTGCTGGGTCAAAATTCTATCTGAGTTCTCTCTGTCCTGATTTCTAGGCCCTCAGCCCTAGCCTAGTGCTTCATGTGTGGCACCTCTGAGTCAATTGCTTGTTTAACCCTTACTCATGCCAGAACACAAGCCCGAGATAGCTCAGGAGCCAGGGGAAAAGAAAACAAATCACAAGTCAAGGGGGAACGACAAGGCGGATGTGCTCCTCGTGTGACGGGGACTCTCCTGACATAGCCATGGTGCTGAGTCTCCTGCAAGACGACAGTGGCTTCCCTGAGACACCTGCCCCCTTTCAGCTGACAACTTCATAGTCGATAAGCACGATACAAATAATCAGGAGAACAAGGTATAACTCCTTCGCGGGAAACTTGAGTAAGGCCTACCAGGCCCTAGGAAGAAATTAACTGCTGCCTTGAGCCACTGTCAAATCCAGCTCCCCTGACGAAAGGCAGGAGCCCTCCCTCTGCACCATCACCCCAAGAACACCGTCACTCTCACTAAACGTGTATGCCCTAGGAAATGAAGAGAGCAAGTACCAAAAACGTGTTTTGACGCTCAGCCCACCATGACACCAGGGACAACAGAGGGGAAAGTAAAAAGGCAAAAGTGCAGGGCAGTCCGCCTGCAGAGAAGCCTGAGGAGGAAGGCGTCTTTAGGGTAGCTGATGTTCATGGCAGGTTCGCTACAGCCCCAGCCGACAGGATGCTGACCATTCTGAGAGGCCTCTGGAGAAAGGAAGCCCACAGTGTTTCCTGCTCATCTGGACCCACACTCTTCCAGGGGTGCTTTCCCCCAGCCCAGGGCAGTGGGGGAGACACAGACACCAGGTCCTGGCGTCAGCACTGCCATTTCTCATCTTCAGCACCTTAACAACGTCACACCTGAGCTACCCCGGGGCACTGCCTTCTGCTTACCTCTATAAGGACAGCATTGAACTCTGAAGGTCCCCTCCCTCTGAAACTCCCTGTGACTTCATGAAGGGCAGGAATTCTCTCAGCATCTCAGCCTTAGCCTGAAGAACTAAACTTAGCCATCCTACTCCAAATGTACTTTGATGGGCTGCAAAGTGCCAGCCTCCCAGGAGAACCCAGAAGTGAGCTAGAGCACAGAGTCACAGGGATTTCCACCATCTAAACAGAACTGCATCTCTTCTTGTCTTCTTTCCCTGAAGGTCACTTTCCTCTTCTCATATTCTAAACCTTGAAGGGATCAAAGGTCCTACCCAAGACGAGGTACCTCCCTGCTGAAAGAGAAATCCAGCACATGCCAGCCGCTGAATGCCAGTATTTACTGAAGTTTGGCGCTTGCTATCCTAACCAAGGTGGCCACATGCAGTGGTACAGGCATGCACTGCACAAAGGGGCGCCACCATGGAGAAGATGGTTTATATTCAATAGCATGATTACTATGACAGTTTTCTGGAAGATGACAAAGTATTTTGATCTAACAGAATCAGAATTAAGGTAATTTCAAAAAAATGATTTTTTATTAAAAAAAAAATTGAGGGAGACCTTTTTCTAATTGGCACAAAGGCACCACATGGACTCACCATGGTCCCAGTCTTTAGCCTGGGTGTTGACTCACAGGAAGACAGCCAGAGAGAGAAGATGGGAGCACTTAATGGCCTCTCTGCTACTCCAAAGCAGAACCTACAGTCAAGAATGGAATCTGCAAAAGTCATCCACAAGGGTTGTAAATGACACATAGGCCCAGGCAGAATCCCTCCTGGGGATACTTATATTTTTAAAGGTCAAGTAAAAGAATAATTTCTTAAAGACTGGGTCCTTACTTTGTTCACCACTAAGTCCTAAGCATTTGGATACCTATCACAGTGTCCAAGTGTCCACTGGACACTCTACTCCAAGATAGAGTATGGACTCTAAACCAGGGGTTCCCAAGCTGGTACCAGTCTGTGGCCTGTTAGGAACCAGGCTGCACAGCCGGGGATGAAGGGCAGGGGAGCAAGCATCCCCTCCTGTCAGATCAGCAGCGGTATTATAACTCACAGGAGCACAGAACCTATTGTGAACTGCGCATGCGAGGGACCCAGGTTGCACGCTCCTTATAAGAATTTAATGCCTGATGATCTGAGGTGGAAGTTTCATCCCAAAACCATCCCCCCAACCACCAGTCCATGGAAAAACTGTCTTCCATGAAGCCAGTCCCTGGTGCCAAAGAGGTTGGGGACCACTGCTCTAGACGGCTTGATGGGATAAGGAAAACCAATGGATGCCATCTCTGCTGCTTTTGCCTATGTCAGAAACCTACTGGCAGGGAGTGCAACCATCTGTGTCTCCTAACCTCATAGCCCAGAAAGAGACTCACAGTGGCTGGGCTGGAAAGTCCAGCCTGTCCTACTCAGAATCCTTCACAGGCCTTCCCACAGGACGTGCTCAGGAAAGCTGCATGAACGTTTCTGAGACAGAGAAAACTGGAAAGGTACAATCTTCTAAGTTCTTTTTATTCATCCTGCAACCAACAGAATCAGAGAAGCAGTCCAGAAACTAGCTCTAGGATGTCAGCCAGCTCTTAATGGGGCCAGGTAAACAAGACAGGAGCAAAATACATTTTCCATTGTCCTTCTTCCCCATCGTGACCCCCAGCTTTTCCCAGAGGCCTTCTTAGGAGTGCCCACCTGCCTCTGGCCTCGCTCTGATGGGTCTATGTCCTGGACATCCCCTCATCCTGGCTTACCTGTCATTCAACCCACATCCTTTCCAGGTTAAGAAATACTTGGGATGGCCTCAAGGAGCTCATAGCCTAACCCAGGGTCCCTTATTCAGGGACTTCCACGTGGCTGTTTTTCAACCTATAATGAGCAACCCTTTTAAGGTATTGGAGCAACCCTCATAAGATATTGATGAATATCTGACCACACCCAGCTCTACTGTGATGGGGCTTCGAAGGCTTCATCTCAAACCAGTGACTAATTGGCAGAGATCAGGCCCACTAGGAGGTCCAGGGGACTTTCTGAAGAGTCTCAAATCATGCCACCTACATGCTCTTTGCACAATTTTGTGAATATAGTAAAAACTACTCAGTTCTACATTTTAGAAGCGTGCATTTAATAGTATTAAAAATTACATCTTAAATTTTAAAAAAAATACTACCTGGACCTCCATTTCAGCCCACAAAGAGGGCCACCTGTACTAGGGGTCTAGAAAAGCCTTCTAAATAGTCCTTTTTCTAGAGAAAAGATGTGTCCACAGTTCTGGGAGGAGGCATTGTGTAATGAAAAGGAATGGGCTCTGGAACCTGTCAGCCCTCCAAGTTCCTAACTGTGTCACCTGGGTAGTTACTTAACAGGCCAAACACTGGCTCACAGACAGAAAAATAACACCTTTCATGGGACCACTGTGAGGATCCAGCCCACAGAGATGTGGGATCCACCACTCCCTAGTGCACATGTGGCAGGTGCACATGCATGTTAGTTTCCTTCAGTGATAGGGGACCGTTTGCATTGGGGGCTCCCCTTGTTTCAACATTTGGTAATCTGGGCTGGATAAAATCCATCCTTATTTGCAAGGCTACTGTAAATTGCTAATTTCCGTATTGCTGTAAATAAAACAGATAAAGATGGGGTTTATAGGTCCTACCAGGATTATAACTTTGTTACTTTTGCCTGAAAGTGCCTAAGACAGTTTCTCTCTCTCTCTCTCTCTCTCTCTCTCTCTCTCTCTCTCTCTCTCTCTCTGTCTCTGCACCTGGTGTCCCCAGGCTCTTGAACTCTGGCCTCATGTTGCTCTCTGGATCTGTCGCTAGGCCAGCTAAGCCACAGACTCGGGACAACCGCAGGTTGCTGTGCAGATGACAGATGAATCTGGGACTCTGTGGGCAAATAGCATCCAACTCACTTCATACCTTATGCCCCGCTACACTCCAGGACCCATCCACATCCCCGACCCGTCCCTGCCTCGCTGGAGGAGTTTGGGCTGGGGCCCATCCAGCAGGCTAGAGGAAGCCAAGGAGAGCCTGCTCAAAGCCTGAAAGAGGCCGGGAGGAGCATGTCCTGGCAATTAAGGATGGGCTGAGCTGGAGAGTCTTCTCTGGCTGTTCTTACAGCCTTTCCGTCAGCACGTCAGGACAAATGAGGTGTTTCTGTCAATCACTGAAGATGCATGGCATCCCGACTGAATCCTCCCTGAGCTAATGGGGTTGCTTGGGAGACATTCAGCATTGAAAGAAGCTCTTTGTTCAGGGGTGGTGAAGCGTTTTGCAGGAAAGCCTCAGCAGGTGGCCATAAAGTATGTGACAACTGCACGTGGGAGCTGCAAAGCCCCTCCAGGGCTAGTGGCAGCCTCACAGCCCTTTAGAGGAACCTCTCAGCTCTAGGGACACCAGCCAGAGCTGGTGTACCCCACCGCAACCAAGAGAGGCTCAGAGAAGCCCAGACCTCCCATCTGCATGCTTGGGAAGACCAGGTTGGAGGCCTCAATGCTCAGTGCTTTTACATACATCTGTGGAGTCCCCAGTATGAACAAGGAGGAACTAACTCAAAGAGCTGGACCAGACACAGACTTTGCCCTCGAAGAGCTTTTAGACTGGGGAATCATAAAAGAGGCTAGGAAAACAAGACCAGGAAGCTGACAGCTACAGAAAATGTATGAGAGAGGCGTTGTGGGGGATGGAGCTTGAGCCTCCCAGCTCTTTCTCCTAAAGAGCTAGGCCACAAGGTCAATGTCTGAGGGTTCAGTTCACAACCAGGGAAGAGTGTCCTGGGTTGGGTCAGGACAGGACTGAGCCTTGATATGCCCAATTCACTAGCTGTGTGAGTGTAGGGAGATCACCTCCCTTCCTCTCCCTTCTCTTCCCCTATGCAGGCAAGAGCTTAGGTTAGAGGACCTCTGAGGGCCTTCCCAACTCCAGAGCTGTGCGCTTCTTTGATGCTTCATATTCAGTCACTTTTGTCACCTCAATAGGGCCTCAAATCTACACAAGCCTCTCTGTTGTCACAGCCTGCTGCCCCTTGCTTGACTCTGTCCCCACTCTCTGCCCTTCCATGCGGCTGTGGGCATGTACCTCTGGGCTCTCAGCTCTCTCCAAGCCCCCCGTGCCTCATACAGCTTGCTGTGCCTTCTGGCATCTGCTTCCTAATCAGAAACCTCACACGTGGGGGACGATCCAAGATGGCCGTTTAGGAACAGCTCAGGATTGCAGCTCCCAGTGAAAGCGCAGAGGGTGAGTGGACGCCGCGTTTTTATTGCCCACAGACTAGGAAATTCCCGGGTGGAGGAGCTCCACGGTCGCCAGCGCGGCTGTTTCGGCCAGCGCGGCTATGCCGGCCGGTGCCGCTGCTTTGCCCCGCGCGGCTGCTTTGTCGGCGCCCCGGAGCCGCGGTTCTCCGTACAAAATACACCGGTCCGGGGGCCCTTTTGGCTGGCGATTGGAGCCACGGGAAGTCGCCCATTCGCCGGTTCAAAAAGGGGACTGAGCAGAGAACCAGGACAGTAGACTCCAGGGCAAAAAAAAAAAAAAAAAGCGCCACGAACCTCAGTGCCGCTGTTTAAGCCAGCGCAGTGAGTGGCCGCAGGGGAAAACAAACAGACCCCGGCGCCTCTTCAACAGGCGACTGGAACACCAACTTAAAAAAGGCTCTGAGGCAGGGAGCCAGGCGATCAGGCTCTGCTGGCCCCAACCCCACAAAAGAACAGCAACCAGAAACTCTGGATTGAGAGTTTCACAGCAAGCGCAGCTGAACCCGGGACGGTCCAGCTCTGTGGGGGAGGGGCGTCCGCCATTACAGAGGCAGCCCGCCGTTGCCAAGGCAACCCGCCACAGCAGAAACTCCGCCCCAACAGAGGCGGGCCACCATCGCCAAAGCAGTTCTAACTACACCCATATAAACAGGACTGCAGGGAAGTTCACTCGGCAGTGGGGCGCAGCCCACAGCAGCTCAGCAAAGCTGCTATAGGCCGACAGTGACTAGGCTGCCTGCTTGCTGGGCTGGGCAGGTCTGAAGGGAAAAAAAAAAAAAAAGAAGGCAGCAGCATAACAGAAACTCATAAATAAAGCCCTAAATCCCTGGGACACAGCACCTGGGAACAAAAAGCAGTTTATGAGTTCTGCTGCAGCAGACCTAAAAGTACCTGCCCAGCAGCTCTGAATGAACAACAACAGAGCTCACAGCTCACCATTTGAGCTCCTATAAAGAAGAGACCGTCTCCTCAAGCAGCTCCCTGACCCCTATATATCCAAAAAGACACCTCATAAAACAGAGATCAGATTGACACTAGGCGGGTATCCTTCTGGGACAAAGACAGCAGAAGAAGAAAACTGGTAACAATCCTTGCTGTTCAGCAGCTGATGCAGGTGGACCCCAGGCAAGCAGGGCCTGGAGTGAACCTCAGCAGACCTACAGCAGGGGGGCCAGACTGTCAGAAGGAAAACCAAGAAACAGAAATAACCTCATCATCAACAAACAGAACGTCAATCTGAAAGATTTGAGACCCAATCTGAAAGCCAACAACCACACAGTCGACAGGTGGATAAATCCTTAAAGATGGGAAGAAACCAGTGCAAAAAGGATGAAAACACCCGAAACCAGAACACCTCTCCTCCTACAAGGGATCACAACTCCTCACCAGCAAGGGAACAAGGTTGGATGGAGAACGAGTATGATGAAATGACAGAATCAGAATTCAGAAGGTGGGTAGTAAGAAACTTCTGTGAACTTAAAGAACATGTTCTAACCAAATGCAAAGAAACAAAGAACCTTGAAAAAAGATTTGACGAAATGCTAAGAAGAATGGACAAAATAGAAAGGAATATAAGTGAATTGATGGAGCTGAAAAACGCAACACGAGAACTTCATGAAGCATGCCCAAGTATCAACAGACGAATTGACCAAGCAGAAGAAAGGATATCAGAGGTCGAAGATCAACTCAATGAAATAAAACGGGAAGGCAAGACTGGAGAAAAAAGGGTAAAAAGGAATGAACAAAGTCTCCAAGAAATGTGGGACTATGTGAAAAGACCTAATCTACGTTTGATAGGCGTACCCGAATGCAACGAAGAGAATGAATCCAAGTTGGAAAATACTCTTCAGGATATTATCCAGGAAAACTTCCCCAACCTAGCAAGGCAGGCAAACATTCAAGTCCAGGAAATACAGAGAACACCACAAAGATATTCGTCAAGAAGAGCAACCCCAAGGCACATAATCGTCAGATTCACCAGGGTCGAAATGAAGGAGAAAATACTAAGGGCAGCCAGAGAGAAAGGTCGGGTTACCCACAAAGGGAAGCCCATCAGACTCACAGCAGATCTCTCAGCAGAAACCCTACAAGCCGGAAGAGATTGGGGGCCAATACTCAACATCCTTAAAGAAAAGAACTTTCAACCCAGAATCTCCTATCCAGCCAAACTAAGCTTCATAAGTGAAGGAAAAATAAAATCCTTTGAGAACATGCAAGTACTCAGAGATTTCGTTACCACCAGGCCTGCTTTACAAGAGCTCCTGAAAGAGGCTCTACATATATAAAGGAACAACCAGTAACAGCCACTCCAAAACATGCCAAATGGTAAAGAGAATCAACACAATGAAGAATCTGCATCAACTAATGGGCAAAACAGCCAGCTAACACCAAAATGGCAGTATCAAATTCACACATAACAACATTAACCCTAAAATGTAAATGGACTAAATGCCCCAATCAAAAGACATAGACTGGCAAATTGGATAAAAAGCCAAAACCCATCGATGTGCTGTATCCAGGAAACCCGTCTCACATGCAAGGATACACAAAGGCTCAAAATAAACGGATGGAAGAAGATTTACCAAGCAAATGGAGAGCAAAAAAAAGCAGGAGTTGCAATTCTCATCTCTGATAAATTAGACTTTAAAGCAACAAAGACCAAAAGAGACAAAGAATGTCATTACATAATGGTAAAAAGATCAATGCATCAAGAAGAGCTAACGATCCTAAATATATGTGCACCCAATACAGGAGCACCCAGATACATAAGGAAAGTTCTTAATGACTTACAAAGAGACTTAGACTCCCACACAATTATAGTGGGAGACTTTAACACCCCATTGTCAACATTAGACAGATCAACCAGACAGAAAATTAACAAGGATATCCAGGACTTGAACTCAGACCTGGACCAAGCAAACCTGATAGACATTTACAGAACTCTCCACCCCAAATCCACAGAATATACATTCTTCTCAGCACCACATCACACCTACTCTAAAATTGACCACATAATTGGGAGTAAATCACTCCTCAGCAAATGCAAAGGAACGGAAATCGTAACAGTCTCTCAGACCACAGTGCAATCAAGTTAGAACTCAGAATTCAAAAACTAACTCAGAACCACACAGCTTCATGGAAACTGAACAACTTGCTCTTGAATGTTGACTGGATAAACAATGAAATGAAGACAGAAATAAAGATGTTCTTCGAAACCAACGAGAATGAAGACACAACATACCAGAATCTCTGGGACACATTTAAAGCAGTCTCTAGAGGAAAATATATAGCAATAAGTGCCCACATGAGAAGCAAGGAGAGACCAAAAATTGACACCCTATTGTCAAAACTGAAAGAGCTACAGGAGCAAGATCAAAAACACTCAAAGTCTAGCAGAAGACAAGAAATAGCTAAGATCAGAGCAGAACTGAAGGAGATAGAGACACAAAAAACCCTTCAAAAAATCAATAAATCCAGGAGCTGGTTTTTTGAAAAGATCAACAAAATAGACAGACCACTAGCCAGATTAATAAAAAAGAAAAGAGAGAATAACCAAATTGATGCAATAAAAAACGATAAAGGGGATATCACCACAGATTCCACAGAAATTCAATCCATCATCAGAGATTATTACAAACAACTCTATGCACAGAAACTAATAAACCTGGAAGAAATGGATAAATTCCTGGACACTTGCCTCCTGCCAAGCCTAAACCAGGAAGAAGCCGAAACCCTGAACAGACCCATAACAAGGTCTGAAGTTTGAGGCAGCAATTAAGAGCTTACCACTCAAAAAAAGCCCAGGTCCAGATGGGTTCACGGCTGAATTCTACCAGACATACAAAGAGGAGCTGGTACCATTTCTTCTGAAACTATTCCAAACAATACAAAAAGAGGAAATTCTTCCCAAATCATTTTATGACACCGATATCATCCTGATTCCAAAACCCACCAGAGACTCAACAAGAAAAGAAAACTTCAGGCCAATATCCATGATGAACATAGATGCAAAAATCTTCAATAAAATACTGACAAGCCGATTGCAACAGCACATCAAAAAGCTTATCCACCATGATCAAGTAGGCTTCATCCCAGGGATGCAAGGCTGGTTCAACATATGCAAGTCTATAAACGTAGTTCACCACATAAACAGAACCAAAGACAAAAACCACATGATTATCTCAATTGATGCAGAGAAGGCCTTTGACAAAATTCAACAGCGCTTTATGCTAAAAACACTCAATAAGCTAGGTATCGATGGAACGTATCTCAAAATAATAAAAGCTATTTATGACAAACCAACAGCAAATATCATACTGAATGGGCAAAAACTGGAAGCATTCCCCTTGAAATGTGGCACCAGACAAGGACGCCCGCTCTCACCACTGCTATTCAATATAGTATTAGAATTTCTAGCCAGAGCAATCAGGCAAGAAAAAGAAATAAAGGGCATTCAAATAGGAAAGGAGGAAGTCAAATTGTCTCTATTTGCAGATGACATGATTGTATATCTAGAAGACCCCATCGTCTCAGCCCCAAACCTCCTGAAACTGATAAACAACTTCAGCAAAGTCTCAGGATAAAAAATCAATGTGCAAAAATCACATGCATTCCTATACACCAATAACAGACTTAAAGAGAGCCAAATCAAGAACAAACTTCCATTCACAATTGCCACAAAGAGAATAAAATACCTAGGAATACAACTAACAAGGAATGTAAAGGACCTCTTCAAGGAGAACTACAAGCCACTGCTCAACGAAATAAGAGAGGACACAAACAGATGGAGAAACATTCCATGTTCATGGTTAGGAAGAATCAATATCATGAAAATGGCCATACTGCCCAAAGTAATTTACAGATTCAATGCTATCCCCATCAAGCTACCAATGACCTTCTTCGCAGAACTGGAAAAAACCACCTTAAACTTCATATGGAACCAAAAGAGAGCCCGCATAGCCAAGTCAATTCTAAGCAAAAAAACAAAGCGGGGGGCGTCACACTACCAGACTTCAAACTATACTACAAGGCTACAGTAATCAAAACAGCATGGTACTGGTACCAAAACAGAGATATAGACCAATGGAACAGAACAGAGGTCTCGGAGGCAACACAACATATCTACAACCACCTGATCTTTGACAAACCAGACAAAAACAAGCAATGGGGAAAGGATTCCCTGTTCAATAAATGGTGTTGGGAATGGTGGCTAGCCATGTGCAGAAAGCAGAAACTGGACCCCTTCCTGACACCTTACACTAAAATTAACTCCAGATGGATTAAAGACTTAAACATAAGACCTAACACCATAAAAACCCTAGAAGAAAATCTAGGCAAAACCATTCAGGACGTAGGTGTAGGCAAGGACTTCATGACCAAAACACCAAAAGCATTGACAACAAAAGCCAAAATAGACAAATGGGACCTAATCAAGCTCCACAGCTTCTGCACGGCAAAAGAAACAATCATTAGAGTGAATCAGCAACCAACAGATTGGGAAAAAATTTTTGCAGTTTACCCATCTGACAAAGGGCTGATATCCAAAATTTACAAAGAACTAAAACAGATTTACAAGAAAAAAACTAACAAGCCCATTCAAAAGTGGGCAAAGGATATGAACAGACACTTTACAAAAGAAGACATACGTGAGGCCAACAAACATATGAAAAAATGCTCATCATCACTGGTCATCAGAGAAATGCAAATCAAAACTACATTGAGATACCATCTCACGCCAGTTAGAATGGCGATCATTAAAAAATCTGGAGACAACAGATGCTGGAGAGGATGTGGAGAAATAGGAACACTTTTACACTGTTGGTGGGAGTGTAAATTAGTTCAACCATTGTGGAAGATAGTGTGGCGATTCCTCAAGGACCTAGAAATAGAAATTCCATTTGACCCAGCAATCCCATTACTGGGTACATATCCAAAGGATTACAAATCGTTCTACTATAAGGACACGTGCACACGAATGTTCATTGCAGCACTGTTTACAGTAGCAAAGACCTGGAACCAACCCAAATGCCCATCGACGATAGACTGGATAGGGAAAATGTGGCACATATACACCATGGAATATTATGCAGCCATCAAAAACGATGAGTTTGTGTCCTTTGTAGGGACATGGATGAACCTGGAAACCATCATTCTCAGCAAACTGACAGAAGAGCAGAAGATCAAACACCGCATGTTCTCACTCATAGGCGGGTGTTGAACAAGGAGAACACATGGACACAGGGAAGGGAGCATCACACACTGGGGTCTGTCAGGGGGAAATAGGGAAGGGACAGTGGGGGGTGGGGAGCTGGGGAGAGATAGCAAGGGAAGAAATGCCAGATGTAGGTGAAGGGGAGGAAGGCAGCAAATCACACTGCCACGTGTGTACCTATGCAACAATTTTGCATGTTCTTCACTTGTACCCCAAAACCTAAAATGCAATAAAATAAATAAATGGAAAAAAAAAAAGAAACCTCATACGTGTCTCCAAAGCTGCCCCCAGCCAGATCCTCCAGCTCGTCTTCGTCTGAATTGTGTGTGTTAGTTGTACAGACAGAAATCCAGACAGCCTCCAAGGATTAGAGTCCATGTCTTTTTTTATTTAGAACTCTTACCTGCCAACCCTGAGGAGAGGGCTCAGCACACTTTTTCTGTAAAGTGCAGGCCACATGGTTTCTGACACAGCTACTCAACTCTGATGTTGAGTCACAAAAAGAGTCATAAACAATGCATAAGTGAATGAGTATAGCTGAATTCCAGTAAAATTTTATTTACTAAAGAAGGTGGTAGGCTGGATTTGGCCTGCGGGTCACAGTTTGCTAACTCCTGCTCTAGGACAGGCCTTAGTGACAGACACATCTGCATCTGGCCCCTCTCTCTTCTCTGCAATTGGTTACATGTCTGTCTGCTATGCTGGGCTACCTGGAGGCCAGCTCTGTGTCTTTTACCTCTTGAACCCCAGTGTCTGATATTGTGCCTTATATATAATAGGTGTCCAATAAATGCTTGTCCTCTAAACGCCCTCATCTGGTGGTACCTGTTTCACGGCTCACAACCTAAGATCATCACCAGGACAGACCATGAGGTAACAAGAGGCACAGCAAGAAGACCCAGCCACACAAGTTTGGACCATACCTGCCAAAGATTGCAGGGGAAGGCAAGCTGGTCTGCCGGCCTCAGCACTGCTCTTGGAGGGAACTCCATTCTGCTACATCAAAGGGCACATCAACTGATCAAAAGCTTGGACAAGACACTCCACCTCCTGGATCCATTCCTCCATCTCCTCCCACACTAACCATCCCCGACTGACGGCCCTCCAGGGACTGGGATAAACCATAGAAGGCAGACATCTGTGGGAGCTTCCAGTCTCTTTAATCTGAGCCTGTAGCAGATGCCTAATATCCACGACGAACACATTCATCACGCTGCACAGGTGACAGACACCGGCAAACACCGCAGGCCGCTTGGCTCTCTCAGTATTCTTGGGATTAAGCGCAGTGATCTCTAGCCTACGCAAGAGCAGATTGAGCTCAGAGAGGCTGTAAATTGCTCAACATCACCACAGTGAGCAGCACAATGTGGCCACTATAAAAAGATGACAGGATGTAGGCTACATCTAGAACGATGGAGAGGAAGAGCCCCTCCCTGGATAGTTCACTTCAAGAGGGCAGGAAAATCAGAGATCATTCAGAGAAGAGAGGTGAGAAATAAAGAACTCAAGGCCATAGCCAGTGAAAAATTAATGAAGCAACTTGAATGATTTTACTGGGCAGGGAGAAGGCCAGGGCAAAGATGTGGGGAAAGAAGGATGGTATATGGCTTCAAACTGCCTCTGCAGACTTGGTCTGTGTGGTGCCAAGGGGCAGGGCCAGCCTAGCTGAGGAGGAAGGAAGCATCCCCCTCAGTCCACTATTCTGGCCATGGCCCAAATACCCGTTGGAATTATGTCCTAGAATATGATGGCATTCTAAGAGTATTATTTTAATCACTTAACCTGCCTTTTTGGAATAAGACAATATTTATCCACATCAGTCTTATTCCAAAAGGCAAGTGAAGTAACTTCACCTCCAGTACCAGACCACGTCCCGGGGGTTGGGGACCCCTGGTTTAAAGTGTTAATACCTATGTAGCACTAAGAATCATGTCTGTTATCAGGGAGCATACCACTGTAAATTTTAGATAAGCCAAGGCATGCAAAGTTTTGGTTTTCCATTTTCCTACAATCACTACTGTGAATGTGAATAATAATTACAACTCTGTCTATTAAATGTGAGGCACTGTACCAACCAGATTGTGTGTGGTATATTTTCTCTCTAATTCTTAACAATAATAGTGTAAGGAAGTAGATAAATCTTCATTTTACAGATGGAGAAATTGAGGCTCAGAAACCTTGACTAATCTGGTGAGGATCACACATTAAAAAGTGGTGGAATCGAGATTCATGCTCAGGTTTACAGGACTTCAAAGCCTTTCCATAATACCATGCTGCCCCCTTGGGCGGGCACCAGTTCTGTCCCCCACTGTGTTACCAGCCCCGGAGCAATGCCTGGGCCATAGCAAGTATGTCCAAAACACTTGATCAATTCATTGATTCACTAATTATAAGATGGATGCATCCCCCTGATATTGTCGTTATTGATTTTCTCTTAAGCTGTATTCAGACAACATAGAAATCAGTAGCCAACACCAACAAAGCTGGAGATCATCTATCCCTAAATGAGCCAACAGATTACTGGGAACATCACATTCCCACACCGATTTACACAGCATTTCACGTGGCCATACAAACTTGCTGGGGACAGACTCTGTTGTAACTTAGAGAAGCCAGGAAAGGCAGCACTGAGACATGAGGCTCCCTGAAGAAACACACTGCCCAGTACCTTCCGTGAGGGTGCGGTTTTCCATGGGAAATGGAGCAGGGAACAAGGGCATACCTCATAACGTTTTATCGTCAAGCAGATTGCCAATCACATCCTGCTCAGGCTTAACATGTGGCTTGAAGAAAGAAAAAGTAATGGACCATCAGGAACACTAAAAGTGAGAGAGCTGGTGTGTCTACAAGTGCGGAAGGCTTGTGAGAACAGGACAGTGTGCTTCAACCTTCTCCACTTAAAACATGGCTTGATACTGAAGCTGTTTGCATTTCCTGCTCCCCAGGCACGAGGACAGGGAAAAGGGAAGGGAAGTAGAAGCAGGGTCAGGGCTAAGGAGCCAAATGAAGCTGATTCCAAATAAACAATTTTTTCTTCAAATAATCAATAATCAGCAGATGAAACTGCAGGCAGGTAAATAAGAAGGGACTGTACCCAAGCCCAAGAAACAAAGCCAATTTCAGAAGCCCTTCGGTTTCCTGGTGAATTTCTGACATGATGAGATAAAAGAAAAAGTCTAAATAAACAAGTTATTACAGCTCAGATCCAGATCAGAAGCAGAAAAATAATCTTAGAGAATGATATAGTCGTAAACACATGCTAAGTAAACTCTCTCTCTCTCCATACAAGACCTGTGAAGCACTAGGGTTACCAGGATAAAAGACACTATTCTCATTGTCAAGGAGCTCACTATCTAGGAGAGAAACAGACATGAAAAAAAAATTATTGAAATATTTGCAGGGTGCAACAGAAGTGGGGAAGAAGAAACTTAACGGTCAAGGAGGACTTCATAAAAGAGACAATGCTTGAGCTAAGACCAACACATTGAGAGGAAAGAGTATTCCAGATGGAGGGAGGAGCAGGGACAGGGGCTGTAGACAAGAAGCAGCATGGCAGGTGGTTGGCTCAGCTGCAGCCTGGGGTGTGCATTTGGGGTCAAGTCAGAGAATGCAGAGACTTGCTGGAGATAAGGCAAAGAGGTAGGCAAGAGACTAATTGTGAAAGCCTGTTACGACATGCTCAAGAAGTGTGAACTTGCTCTTAGGTACTTAGAAGCCATTGAAAGATTTCGAATGAGGAAATGGCTTAATCAGATTTGCATTTGGAAAGATCACTCAGATATAGCATGAAGATAGTTTGGAGGGGCAAATCTAGAAACTAGTTCAATCACACAGGGAGAGATAATGAGTGCTGGAATTAAATGGTGGCAATAGGGAAGGTAAGGTGGAAACAGATATGGAAAGTGGAACTGACATGACCTGGTGGTCACCCGAAGTTGAGAGGAGGGAGAATCTAAGGAGGCTTCCAGATTATGTTGCATTTGACAGGGAGAATGGTTAAGACAACCAGCAAGACAAGGAACAAAGAAGGTGCAGGTTTTATAGAGAAGATGCTGAGGTTTTTTATGAAGACCTTAAACTTGAGATGTTTCCAAGACATAAATCCAGGCATTTACGTTCAGGATATAGACATAAGAGCCTGGGGAACACAGGATAAGTGCAGGTTAAAGCGGAACATTTGAGAGTCATCACAGGTAGTTAGATAGTAACTTAGGCCATATAAATGTGTGAAATTGCCTAGAAAATGTGTGTAAGAAGAGCAAAGAAAAGGTAAAAGGAGAGAAAAAAATCTGAAGACAGAATTCTGAGAACATTGATATTTCAATGGTAGTTAAGGAAGAAAGAGAATAAGAGGAAGACCATAGAGGCAGAGGAGATTCGGGGAAGAATCATGGTCTCCTGGACACCTGAGGGAGGAAAGATGTCAAGTAGGAAGAAGGGGGCAATTGTTTCAAATGCAATAGGAAAATCAAGTCAAGTAAGGATTGACCGGGTCTCTCAATTAATAGAAATATCAAAATAAATTATATAATAAGGAGCAGATTAGCAGCATTCCTAGAATTTAGTATATATTTGATTAATGATAGATGAGTGGGTGAATGGATAGATGGATGAAGAGATGGATAGGTAGATGGATGAATAGATGGGTGGGTGGATGGATGTATTGATGGGTGGGTGATGGATGGATGGATGGATGGATCAATGGATCGACGGATCAATGGATTGGAAAGTGGATGAGTGGGTGGATGGATGGATGCACAACCATATTGGCTACCCCCAAATGAACCTATTGCCCTCATTATGGATTGGATTTGTGATGATTCTATCCAGAATCATAGAGATGGACAAAGATGACCTCAGCGCATCACTTCTAGGCTAAGTTGTCTAGTATTCTACATATGTCTAACAGAAAAAAAGAAATGTGTCGTCCACAGAAAAGCAAGAAAGCACTTTATAACTATTCCATTGAGAGGTGCCTTCCAAAGGTCACTCCATCTATCCCCCTGTCTGTGGCAGAATGTCAAGAGCAATTTTTAACACACACCATCTAATCTAAAGAAAACCACATATGCGTGCTTCCAAATCAGACTTTCCAGAAGGGAGGAGTGCATGTGCATCTACCCTACCACCTCCTGCCTTCTGGCGGGGGTAACGGAAAAACTCGTCATCAGCATAGCTGCTGCCCCTGGAGCCAACGGCACAGCCGCAGAGCCAAGTCTCTGTGAAATGTATCAGATCAAACTCAATGATCAATAATAAAATCAACAGCCTTCTCAAAGCCAAAGGGGTTGAAATTCAGAAGGGGCAATACTGTAATTTCTCCTGGGGCTATAAAGCATGCTTATTTTTGTGAGATTTACAGTTTTTAACCAATCCTATGGATGCAGGCACCATGTTAAAGAAGTCAAAGTTTTTGACAAGGTGAGAGCCCAGGCTCAGGTGAGTCACAACAGAACAATTGAAGTGGTTTATGGACCCCCAGCCCCCACCACTCTCTCCAGCTCCACCAGGAGGAACAGAAACCCCTTATGAGGGCTAGCCAATCAAACTGTAAAATCCAATAGCCGTACAGTTCAGCTGGAAGAATGTTCCTTTGTTAAACAAACAACGTGTCTGGAACACTTTGTGGTCTCATTGTTCCATTCCAGGACGGAGATTGAAGCTATAGAAATAAATTAATGATTTCAATCATGCTCATCCCCTGGACTGATCCTACTGGCACATGGAAACTTCCTGGCTGGGGCTGGAGAACAAAATTAACCCTTTTAGGCAAAGGTTGGAGATGAGTGGGTGGGTGGCTAAGAGAGAATTCAAATGACTGTGGCAAGAGAAAGGCAGGGCTGAATGGCACTGAAAACAAACAAGAAGGTTTTATTTTCTTCAAGAGTCATTATGAACAACTAGGAAAGGAACAATCAGAGCATCTCTAGGTTCATATTGAGATTTTATCTGACTTGCATCAACTCAGTCACTGAAATCTATCACCTCTCCTACGGTCTAAAGAAATAACGCCTTCCTCTAACTCAAGTTCCCATCAGGGCCCCAGGTGCCCTAAAAGGAGGTGGATATAAGACACTGGGTTTGTGGTCTTCATGCTATAAATGAGAAACTCAGTTTGGAGTGATTATCTGGAATGAGACTCCATTCCTTGAGAAGCTTCTGTGCTACTCTGTCTTCTCTACTTAGGGAAGAGAATTTTGAGAAGCATGAACCTTAATGGTACTTTCAAACAGAAAGGCCGGGGCCTGCTCTTCCCCTCCCACAGGCATAGAGTAGGGACAGAGTCAGCTTCAGGTCTTGGCCTGCTGGCTAGACAGAGGACATTCACAGCTTGGTCAGACATCAGAGGGACTACTGGCCAAAGGACTGGGGTCACGTGACGGTCTTCTTTTCCAAGCTTTGGAGGAAACGTCAAAGATGGGAGAGGCATCAGCTGGGTGGTCTGAAAGAGCAATTCAGAGGCAGCAAAGGAATGGGGAAAAGGACACAGCCAAGTCGCCCACATCCCCAAACAGAGCTGCCTTTGTTTTCCTGATGCAAAGGACACAGCAGCAGACTAAAGCCCCAGGAGAAAAGGCGGAGATCTTGGTCAAACTGGGGCCACAGGACATTGTGTAGACCACTCAGGAGGTCCTCAGAGCCAGAAAGGGGACAGATGCTGGACAGGAAGGCAGAGGAAGAGACAGAGGGGAAATTATAAGAACTGGATGGAGAGACGTGAAAGGAAAGGCGGCTGCCGTGTGAGCAGAGACTCTTCCTGTGGCCTCCCTGCCGGCTTCCAAGTGAGCCTGAACTCCCTATCACTAGACCATTGACCACCCACCACGTGCCCTGTTGGTAACCCCCAGCGCCACTAACACCCACAGCCTGTGTCAGCCTAAAATCTCATGAGTGGCTCCACTTTCCCTTTCTGGGCTCCCTGTCATTCCCTGCTTCGCAGGCTGAAAACTGAGCAGTTAAATATCTGAGGTGCAAGTGCAGAGCATACGCCCCCTCCGTAGAACTGAGGTTCACCTGAGGTAGAGGACACATGTCCCCCAGGATTTGGACCACCTACTCTATTGCTGAGCCAGACTTGGAGATGCCTTCTCATAAATGCACAACCACCCTGTAAAAACACTCATGGAAATGTATTTAGCTGTTTAATATGCAACCTGAGTAAGTTTCTCTTGCTCAGTCATTTATGCCACTGATTGGAAATAGCATAAGTCCTAGGGTGGTCTGTGCATGTGTGCGTGTTTGACCGTAGGGTGGTGTGTGTGTGTGTGTGTGTGTGTGTGTGTGTGTGTGTCTGTGTGTGTGTGACATCTGCCCAGCTGCCGGGTCTCTGGATGTTCTGCATAACTTTCTTCCAGCTTTGAGAGGTGGGCCCCATGGAGAAGCAATGTGTGGAAGGGCCCTAGGCTGGGAGCCAGGTCTTCAAGTCCCTGCTCCTCTACCACTAGGAACTGGGGTAGTTCCTAGGCAAGACACTTTGCCTTCCTAGACCTCAGTTTCCCCATCTATGAAATGAGGACTTTGATGAGATGACTGATCTCATAGGTCATTGCTAGCTCTGACATTTTCTGGATTTCTTAAATGCATTTTAAATAACACCAGGTACTTAGAATTAATTGTTATAATTGTTAACATTGATTGATCCAGCCACGTATGGTAGGAATTTCTCTAAGCCTTTTCCGTGCATTATCTAACTTAAACCTAACACCAGCCTAGTCAAGTATATTTTAAAATTTCTGTTTCACAGATCTAAAAAACCAAGTCCCAGAAAAGTTAAAAGCGTGGCCCGACTGGGCACACTGGCTCACACCTGTAATCCCAGCACTTTGGGAGACTGAGGTGGGCGGATCACGAGGTCAACAGATGGAAACCATCCCGGCCAACATGGTGAAACCCCGTCTCCACTAAAAACACAAAAAAATTAGCTGGGCATGGTGGTGAGTGCCTGTGATCCCAGCTACTCGGGAGGCTGAGGCAGGAAAATCGCTTGAACCCAGGATACAGAGGTTGCAATGAGCCGAGATCGCGCCATTGCACTCCAGCCTGGTGAAAGAGAGAGACTCTGTCTAAAAAAAATTTAAAAAGTGGCCCAAGGTCACACAGGTAATAACTAACAGAGATGGGAAACATATAGAGAGGCGGTCTTCCTCCAGACCCTTAACTATGACATTATGTGGCCCCTCTTGCAGTCAATAAAGGGAAGGACATTTGGAATCTGGCCCTCTCACCAGTCAAGGTGCAAGGCAATCCCAGATAATAGCCACTGTGGGCAGTGATTCTAGCTGCCCCCACCAGGACATTGCAAAATTCATGAGAGAAGAAGATGAAATTACTAGCCTCCATTCAAAGCACAAGGGCAGCTTCAGTTTCAGAAGTGTCATCCTTCTTCCCCTGTCCACCTGACCAGCCTCAGATGTGGGCTGATGTGAATGCCAAGCACATGCTTGAAAGCGTGTCCTTTCATCCCCTTCCCCCATGGCCCTACCTTTGCTATACCTGCAAATCACTCCTGAGGAATTGCAATCCCTGCATGATGGCAAGGTGGCCTGAAGGCAGGGTCTGATAGGGTCCCGTGGCCATCTTTGTATTGACCCAGGACAGCCTGCAATTCTGCACCGTTCCAGAGGTGGTGAGCAGGCAACAGCAACTGAAGCACCAGGAAACCCTTCCTGGTGCCCAGGCAAAGGTGCCAGCCTGCCTTTGGAAGATGGTTCCACCTCGCCTGTGAGTATGCATTGGAAGGAAACAACACCATTGAGATCCTTGAGCTCCTTTTTTTTTTTTTTTGAGACAGAGTCTCACTCTGACACCAGGCTAGAGTGCAATGATGCAATCTTGGCTCACTGCAACCTCCACCTCCCAGGTTCAAGCAATTCTCCTGCCTCAGCCTCCCAAGTAGCTTGGATTACAGGCACATGCCATCATGCCTGGCTAATTTTTTGTATTTTTAGTAGAGACGGGGTTTTGCCATGTTGGCCAGGCTGGTCTCGAACTCCTGACCTTGTGACCCACCCACCTCAGCCTCCAAAGTGCTGGGATTACAGGCATGAGCCACCATGCTGGGCCACCATTGAGATCCTTTTGTTCAACCCCATGACCTAGGACAACATGTTGGACCTGCAGATTGCTCTAGACCATCTGGACAGAAAATGGACCAAACAAAAGTGAAAGGAAGCCAGCATGCTCTCCTCCCACAGCATGATAAAGAAGAGAAAACACAGACCCCAACCAGGACTGCTGACGGATAGCAGAGCGGACCCTAAGGCAAGAACCGCCCCCTGCCCATCCACCACCATCAGAACCATGCACAGAAATCTGGTTCTGATTTGCTGCAGCTATCCATTGCCTGATTCTATAAGAAAGCACTACAACATTCTTACTCCACTATTTCATCTCCCTGTAGTCCAGCCTGCCCTGGCCTCATGTCAGATTAATATTCCTGTTCCGTGGAAGCTGAACAAAATTTCCTTTGGTGGGGTTGACCCCTCCAAATTGGCTCTGGCTGCCTGGAAGCTATGAAGTCAGTGACAGCCACCACCCCTTCCCCACCCCTGGGGTCCGGAAGTATAAACGCTCAGGGTGGCCACTGACTCATACAGAAAGTTATTAGGAAGGAGTGAGGCTTTACAAGGTGTCAGACCTTTCACCGAGCTTTCAGGTTGAGTGAGCTGATCTCAAGGTTTTGCAGCAAAAGAGCAACTGAATGAAAATCGCACTAAAAATTCAGCCCAGGGTATGTCTGAGGTTCATTCTTACTGTCCAGTGACCAAAGCTGGCCAAAGAGGGGCAGCTGCAAGAATAAAAGCAGATCATAACAATTATACTCACCGTCAATGGCAGCTTACCATATAATAGGCACTGCACTATGGGCTTCTAATGCACTGTCTCACAAATTATCTCAATGAACTCAACAAAGAGACACTATTCTTTTTTCCACTTTAAAGATGAAAAAAGAGTGAACCTAAGAAAGGTTTGCCCAGAGTGGCACAGCCAAGATTTGAATCCAGGCAGTCTAATTCAGAGTTCAAGCCTTAACCACTGTGCAACATTACTACCAAGCCCTGAGTTCTTTGAAATGCCCCTTAGCACCGTGCAATCCTTAACGAGCCATGATAGGAATATTGAGGACTGTCCATGGCTAATTAGGATTCCTGAGCTACTGTATTTCTGCCTCCATCTGGAAAACAGACCCTGACCATAAATCAACACCTACTCATGAAAGGGGTCCTCAGTTCATCAAGGCTAACTCCACTCAAAGCCAAAGTCCACTTTATCTCATCTGTCTTCCTGGAGATCTGCACCACTGCTCTTCTCTATAAGCATGGGAAACCAGAGTTAGGTGCACACCCTACTGCCAATGATGCCCAGGAGGTGTCCGGAGCAGGCCAGAAGGAATCCCCCGATAGAGTCCTGACCTGGGACTCAGGAACTATGTTTTAGAAGGAGAGGCACTGAACAGAGGCCCTTCCCAGCCCGTAAATCTAAGCTTCCCAGACCATCCGAAGCAAGTTTAAAAGCAGAGAGGAAAAGGAGAGATTTGAACAGATATGTGTACACCCATGTTTAAAGCAGCATGATTCACAATAGCCAAAGCAAGTGGAAGCAAGCGTCTGTCAATGAACAAATGAATAAACAAAATGTGGTATACACACACAATGGAATACTATTCAGCCTTAAAGAGGAAGGAAATCCTGCCATTTGTGACATCAATGAGCCTGGAGGACATTACGCTATGTGAAATAAGCCAGCCACAGAAGGGCAAATACTGCATGATTTAATTCTGTGAGGAAATTATAATAGACTCACAGAAGCAGAAAATATAACAGTGGTTGCCTGGGGCTGAGGGATACAGGAAATAGAGAGTCGTTCAATGGTATAAAGTTTTGGTTATGTTAGATGGATAAGTTCTAGAGTTCTGCCGTACAACATAGTGGCTATAGTTAAAAAAAAAAAAAAAACGGTATCATGCACTTCAAAATGTCAGAGGCTAGACTGCATGTGAAATGTTCTTACCACAAATACAAAATGAAATTTAAACAATTAAAACACAGAGGGACACAAACTTTGGTAGACATTGGGTATGTCTATTACCTTGATTATGATGATGGTATCAAGGGTGTTTGCATGTGTTCAAACTCAACAAATTGTACGTATTAATGTATTTCTTTGCATATTAATTAAACCTTAATAAAACCTTTTTTTTTTTTTTGAGACAGAGCCTCACTCCATTGCCAGGCGCCAGGCTGGAGTGCAGTGGTGCGATCTCAGCTCACTGCAACCGCCGCCTCCCAGGTTCAAGCAATTCTCCTGCCTCAGCCTCCTGAGTAACAGGGACCACAGGTGCACGCCACCACACCCAGCCAATTTTCGTATTTTTAGTAGAGACGGGGTTTCACCATGTTGGCCGGGATGGTCTCCATCTCTTGACCTGGTGATCCACCCGCCTCGGCCTTGCAAAGTGCTGGGATTACAGGCATGAGCCACCGCGCCTGGCCAATAAAGCTGTTTTATAAGGAGATTCTGATACATGCTATGCAACATGGATACACTTTGAAGACATTACGTTAAGCGAAATAAAAGGACACAAAAGGGCAAACATTGCATGATTCCACTTATGTGAGGTCCTTAGTCAAATTCATAGAGACAGAAAGTATGATGGTGGCTTCCAGGGCTGGGTTGAGGGTGGCTGGGCATTAGTGTGTGATGGGTGCAGAGTTTCGGTTGAGGAAGATGAAAAGGCTGTGGAGGTGGATGGTGGTGATGGCTTCACTACAATGTGAGTGTTCTTAACGCCCCAGAACCATACATTTTAAAACAGCTAAAATGGTAAATTTATGTAATGTATATTGAACCACAATAAAAAAGACATTCATAGTAAATAAT
The DNA here is from genome assembly GCF_009761245.1 of Sapajus apella. Taxonomy (NCBI): domain Eukaryota; kingdom Metazoa; phylum Chordata; class Mammalia; order Primates; family Cebidae; genus Sapajus; species Sapajus apella. The sequence continues at coordinate 7,193,356 of NW_022437026.1, forward strand.
ATGTCTCTTGAATTTACATTCATAATTAAAACTTAGGCTAGGAATTTTTTTAAAACAGAGAGGGATAAGAAATTCATAAAATCCACACATAAAGAGGAGTTACATTCACTAGCCCCAAACCTCAATGAAATGTAATGATGGATTCAGTGAAATATAGGAAAGTGAAAGTTAAATCTTTTGATATTAAATTATTTAAGTAAGTAGCCTTACCCTCAGTAAAAACGTATGATTAGAGATCACTCACACAGGGCTCCAGAGCCCAGCCCTGGGGATAAACCACTTCCACTGTGGGGATGTTGCTCCCCAGGGCTGCCCATGTTGCCGTGCTCCACAGCAGAGCCTGCCAACAGCATCCAAGCAAATGAGGACCGGCTAGCCCCAGGAGGCTCAACTAGCCATATCACTAGGTCACAACTTATTTCTCTCTTCCATCATTTTCTCAGTCACTCAACTACTTTTTTACACATCAGTTGTTTTTGAACACTGTGTACGGCTTTAGAAATAAAGAAGGAGGGAGAGAGAGATGGATGGAAACCCTTGGGAAAGAAGCGGAGGAGCTCACTCTTTTTTGAGCACTTGTAATATGCCAAGCACAGCTCTGGGCTTTTTACCAGCATTATCCTCTGTGCCCCTCATGTAAGCTCTGTGGGGTAGATGCTAACATGCCTCCCCCCCTTTTTTTAGTGGAAACATGAAGTCTTACGAGAGAGATGAAGAAGCCTTCGGTGGCGCACAGGGATTGAACTGAGGTTTGTCTGCCCACAAAGCATGAGTGCTTAACCACTATGCTACGTTGTTCCAGGACAGAGGTGCAGAGGTTGATTCTACACGGTTCCTGCCCTCAGAGAGTTTACATGCTGCTGAGGGACACTTAGACAATAAGCAACTACATTACATTACAAAAAGTCACCTGCTAAAACATGGGTCAGCATAACAAGTGCCCAGGAGCACAGGCGAGGGAATCAGGACAGCTCCACAGGGATGAGACTCTTAAACGACACCTGTCTCACAAGTGTCCCATCTCCTTCCCCAGACTGCGAGTCTCTTGGGAGCCAGGACTGGGTCTCCTCTTTACACAGCCCGGGTGCTGGTGACAGCTGTGATATGCTGGCCATCAGACAGACCATTAACCCAGGAAGGACAAAGTGGGGCTCTCAGGTAGAGGGGGAATGAAACCTTTAAGGTCAGTGCCTGACTGAGAAGTCAACTCTTTCTTAAAGGAGGTATAACTTCCTACAGATCACAAAGTTTCACTCAGGGAAGCACCCCCTCCAAGGCCCTTTACCACTTCCTAGCGGCCTGGAGGACTCATGGGAGTTGCAGAAATAACGCAGGCCCTTAAGGCTAATGGTCCAGAAAGGAAACACAGTCGGAGGCAATGTGTCTGCAGACAAGCAAAAGCAGGTTCGCAGATGGAAAGTAAGACTCACCAGGTCCCCACCAGTTTGTGGCCCCTGGGGCTTAAAATTACATTCTTTCTTTCTTTTTTTTTTTTTTTTTTTTCCTGTCCAGACCTGCATCTTGGGAAAACCAGCACTGCCCAGAAGTGATAATTCTCACCAGTATTGAGCCTTTGGTGGCATGGAAAATTCCCCTCAGGGGCCTGAGGAAGGTGACAAGGCCTCCCATGGCCAGAGTTCATTCCCCTACTATAGCAGCTGCTCAGAGGTGATGGCAGCCTCAGTGCCAACCCACTGTCACATTGAGGCCAACGCAGAATGTGCCCCTAAGCTGTCACACTGGAGCAGCATAAGGTGATGGAACAGACCCTGTCTTCAGCCCTTTGGGATCCTGTCAGAAGAGGTCCTTCTATTCAGCTCAGGGCAGAGGTTCACACATCAGAGTATGTCAAGAGACTTCCTTGTCTATAAATATCTTAATCTGAAGTTGAATATTCTTAAGTAACTATCTTCTAGGATTTTCCTAAAGGCACACATTAAATGGTGAGAAACAAAGAATTCAGCCCAACAGTTTCTTGCCAATTCCTGTATTAGGAGCTTATAGATTGAAAAAGATGCAGTCC
>NW_022437026.1:7195388-7214320 GCF_009761245.1 Sapajus apella
AGGTAGAAGTGAACATGCAGTTTAACTACAGCACAATTCAGTGATGTCCATCATAAAGATATGCACGGGAAACACGAGCGTCCCTGAGGAGGCAGGAGGGGCAGAATTCACAAAGGCACGATATCTGAGTTGGACACAATCAATTCATGGTTACTGCTAGATAAATATCTTGTATGGCTTTCTACACAAACCTGGGCTGACGTCTTTTCCTCCAGTGACTGCCTTCCTCCTCAGCACAGTGGAATATCTGCTATTCACTTACAGACTTGGTCACCTGCTGTCTTCTTCCCCTTGCAGTGACACAGAAACCTTTCTTTGCCTTTCCCATGTTTTACAAGCCACAGTTCATATAGAACTTGAATCTCGCAAACTTACTTTATTGAGTTTGACTTTTCACTTGCATTCAGACCTCATCACATTCCATGCTTCCCACCTTTTGAGTATGTCCATTTACAATCCTGATAGACTGTGTTGAGCTCACATATTTCTCTTCAAATTCCTTCTCCTTTGACGCCACCTCAAAACTACTTTATTTTCCTCCAGGATCCCCCAGCTTAGACTCAGGCAGTCCAAAACCCAGAAGGGGTCATTAGCACGAACAGAGAGAGCCGAGGAGAAGCCCTTTACTTCTGGCTTTAGAAAAAGAAAGGCATCTCTTAACACTCAGAGAAAATGGAAGGAAGCCCCCATTTTTTTCTTTTCTCCATTCTTTCACATCCTAGACTACAGACCCTTAGGAGGAGAGGGAGAGGAACCTTTCTCTTTGCTCCCAAGAGGGTGGAGCAAACTCCTGTTGCTTTTTTTCTCTGTGTGCTTTCTTCTCACCACTTGGCCCCAGACACAGGTACAGTTTGGGAAGTATGTGGCAGAGGAGGGTACGTAGATTCCAAGATTTCCAACTGAAGGATGACAAAGGGTGTCTCAGGGAACTGGAAGGTTCTGGGAAGATCATGGAAAGGCAAGAGCCCAGCAAAATGCCCCCATAAGCTGTTCATGAACTCTTTGGCTTACCCTAAAGCTACACATGCATGAATCTGACCCAAAATAGCATATTATATACCTTAAGAACTGAACTATATGATATACTACTAACCAGATCTCAAGTTGGTCACTTGGTAGCATCCATAAGATAGACCCAAATAGCATAAGGCCGTGAAAGTAAAACTGATTTTGAAACTACCTACAGAATTCTGGCCAGAACTTGCAACTTGAACCCAACCAGATCAACTGCCTGCTAAAACACAAATAGGATTTCAATAAAACCCAGATTCTCATAACATAATATTGAAAAAGTCCAGGATACAATTTAAAATTACTGAACATACAAAGAACAAGGAAATGTTTTGTGAGAAATAACAATAAACAAATGCCAATGCCAAGATGATGAAAATACTGGACTTATCTGACAAATGTTTTAAAGTAGTTACTATAAAAATGACCCAAGAAAGGGCAAACACAAAAAAAAAATAGAAGACATAAAAATAAACCAAATGGAAATTTTAGAATTACAGAATAAAATAACCAAACAAAAAATCTCACTGGATGAATTCAATAACAGAATAGAGGTGACAAAAGAAAGACTCAATATGCTTGAAGAAATCAGTAGAAATTATACAATCTGAAAAACAGACAGAAAAAAACACGCTGAAAACAATGAACAAAATTTCAGAGACCTGTGAGACAATACCAAAAACATCTAATGTTAATGCCACTGAAGCTCCAGAAGATCAGAAGAATGAGTACAGCATAGAAAAAACTTGAAAATATAATAGCGAAAGACTTTCCAAATTTGGTGACGGGTATAAACCATAAACAGATTCATGAAGTTCAGCCAACGCCAAGTGGGATAAACCCAGAGAAATCCACACCTAGACACATCATAACCAAAGTATTGAAAGACAAAGGAAAAAGTATTGAAAGCAGCCAGAGATAAACAATGCATTACTTACAGGGAAATAATGATTTGAATGACCACAGATTTCTCATGTGGAGCCATGAAAGCCAGAAGGTAGTGGAGCAACATTTTGAAAATGCTTAAAGAAAAGAACTGTCAACCAAGGATTCTATACCCTGTGAAAATGAAAGTAAAGACTTCTTAGTGAGTATGTCTTCTTTTGTAAAGTATCTGTTCATATCCTTTGCCCACTTTTGAATGGGCTTGTTGGTTTTTTTCTTGTAAATCTGTTTTAGTTCTTTGTAAATTCTGGATATCAGCCTTTTGTCAGATGGGCAAACTGCAAAGATTTTTTTCCCATTCTGTTGGTTGCCGATTCACTCTAATGATTGTTTCTTTTGCTGTGCAGAAGCTGTGGAGTTTGATTAGGTCCCATTTGTCTATTTTGGCTTTTGTTGTCAATGCTTTTGGTGTTTTGGTCATGAAATCCTTGCCTACGCCTGTGTCCTGAATGGTTTTGCCTAGATTTTCTTCTACAGTTTTTATGGTGTTAGGTCTTATGTTTAAGTCTTTAATCCATCTGGAGTTAATTTTAGTGTAAGATGTCAGGAAGGGGTCCAGTTTCTGCTTTCTGCACATGGCTAGCCAGTTTTCCCAACACCATTTATTAAACAGGGAATCTTTTCCCCATTGCTTGTTTTTGTCTGGTTTGTCAAAGTTCAGATGGTTGTAGATATGTTGTGTTGCCTCTGAGACCTCTGTTCTGTTCCATTGGTCTATATCTCTGTTTTGGTACCAGTACCATGCTGTTTTGATTACTGCAGCCTTGTAGTATAGTTTGAAGTCCAGTAGTGTGATGCCTCCCGCTTTGTTCTTTTTGCTTAGAATTGACTTGGCTATGTGGGCTCTCTTTTGGTTCCATATGAAGTTTAAGGTGGTTTTTTCCAGTTCTGTGAAGAAGGACATTGGTAGCTTGATGGGGATAGCGTTGAATCTGTAAATTACTTTGGGCAGTATGGCCATTTTCACGATATTGATTCTTCCTAACCATGAACATGGAATGTTTCTCCATCTGTTTGTTTCCTCTCTTATTTCATTGAGCAGTGGCTTATAGTTCTCCTTGAAGAGGTCCTTTACATTCCTTGTTAGTTGTACTCCTAGGTATTTTATTCTCTTTGTGGCAATTGTGAATAGCAGTTCGTTCTTGATTTGGCTTTCTTGAAGTCTGTTATTGGTGTATAGGAATGCATGTGATTTTTGCACATTTATTTTGTATCCTGAGACTTTGCTGAAGTTGCTTATCAGTTTCAGGAGATTTTGGGCTGAGACGATGGGGTCTTCTAGATATACAATCATGTCGTCTGCAAATAGAGACAATTTGACTTCCTCCTTTCCTATTTGAATACCCTTTATTTCTTTTTCTTTCCTGATTGTTCTGGCTAGAACTTCCAGTACTATATTGAATAGGAGTGGTGAGAGAGGGCATCCTTGTCTAGTGCCAGATTTCAAGGGGAATGCTTCCAGTTTTTGCCCATTCAGTATGATATTGGCTGTTGGTTTGTCGTAAATAGCTTTTATTATTTTGAGATACGTTCCATCAATACCTAGCTTATTGAGGGTTTTTAGCATAAAGCGCTGTTGAATTTTGTCAAAGGCCTTCTCTGCATCAATTGAGATAATCATGTGGTTTTTGTCTTTGGTTCTGTTTATGTGTTGAATTATGTTTATAGACTTGCGTATGTTGAACCAGCCTTGCATCCCTGGGATGAAGCCTACTTGATCATGGTGGATAAGCTTTTTGATGTGCTGTTGCAATCGGCTTGTCAGTATTTTATTGAAGATTTTTGCATCTATGTTCATCATGGATATTGGCCTGAAGTTTTCTTTTCTTGTTGAGTCTCTGCCGGGTTTTGGAATCAGGATGATGTCGGTCTCATAAAATGATTTGGGAAGAATTCCCTCTTTGTGAATTGTTTGGAATAGTTTCAGAAGGAATGGTACCAGCTCCTCTTTGTATGTCTGGTAGAAGTCGGCTGTGAACCCGTCTGGACCTGGGCTTTTTTTGGGTGGTAAGCTCTTAATTGCTGCCTCGACTTCAGACCTTGTTATGGGTCTGTTCAGGGTTTTGGCTTCTTCCTGGTTTAGGCTTGGGAGGAGGCAAGTGTCCAGGAATTTATCCATTTCTTCCAGGTTTACTAGTTTATGTGCATAGAGTTGTTTGTAATAATCTCTGATGATGGTTTGAATTTCTGTGGAATCTGTAGTGATATCCCCTGTATCGTTTTTTATTGCATCAATTTGGTTATTCTCTCTTTTCTTTTTTATTAATCTGGCTAGTGGTCTGTCTATTTTGTTGATCTTTTAAAAAAAACCAACTCCTGGATTTATTGATTTTTTTGAAGGGTTTTTTGTGTCTCTATCTCCTTCAGTTCTGCTCTGATCTTAGCTATTTCTTGTCTTCTGCTAGGTTTTGAGTTTTTTTGATCTTGCTCCTCTAGCTCTTTCAATTTTGACAATAGGGTGTCAATTTTTGATCTCTCCTTGTTTCTCATGTGGGCACTTATTGCTATATATTTTCCTCTAGGGACTACTTTAAATGTGTCCCAGAGATTCTGGTATGTTGTGTCTTCATTCTTGTTGGTTTCGAAGAACTTCTTTATTTCTGCCTTCATTTCATTGTTTATCCAGTCAACATTCAAGAGCAAGTTGTTCAGTTTCCATGAAGCTGTGCGGTTCTGGGTTAGTTTTTGAATTCTGAGGTCTAACTTGATTGCACTGTGGTCTGAGAAATTGTTTGTTATGATTTCCATTCTTTTGCATTTGCTGAGGAGTGATTTACTCCCAATTATGTGGTCAGTTTTAGAGTAGGTGTGATGTGGTGCTAAGAAGAATGTATATGCTGTGGATTTGGGGTGGAGAGTTCTGTAAATGTCTATTAGGTTTGCTTGGTCCAGGTCTGAGTTCAAGTCCTGGATATCCTTGTTAATTTTCTGTCTGGTTGATCTGTCTAATATTGACAATGGGGTGTTAAAGTCTCCCACTATAATTGTGTGGAAGTCTAAGTCACTTTGTAAGTCATTAAGAACTTTCCTTATGTATCTGGGTGCTCCTGTATTGGGTGCATATATATTTAGGATCGTTAGCTCTTCTTGATGCATTGATCCTTTTACCATTATGTAATGTCCTTCTTTGTCTCTTTTGATCTTTGTTGCTTTAAAGTCTAATTTATCGGAGATGAGAATTGCAACTCCTGCTTTTTTTTGCTCTCCATTTGCTTGGTAAATCTTCCTCCATCCCTCTATTTTGAGCCTTTGTGTATCCTTGCATGTGAGATGGGTTTCCTGGATACGGCACATCGATGGGTTTTGGCTTTTTATCCAATTTGCCAGTCTATGTCTTTTGATTGGGGCATTTAGTCCATTTACATTTTAGGGTTAATATTGTTATGTGTGAATTTGATACTGCCATTTTGGTGTTAGCTGGCTGTTTTGCCCATTAGTTGATGCAGATTCTTCATTGTGTTGATTCTCTTTACCATTTGGCATGTTTTGGAGTGGCTGGTACTGGTTGTTCCTTTATATGTGTAGAGCCTCTTTCAGGAGCTCTTGTAAAGCAGGCCTGGTGGTGACAAAATCTCTGAGTACTTGCATGTTCACAAAGGATTTTATTTTTCCTTCACTTATGAAGCTTAGTTTGGCTGGACAGGAGATTCTGGGTTGAAAGTTCTTTTCTTTAAGGATGTTGAGTATTGGCCCCCAATCTCTTCTGGCTTGTAGGGTTTCTGCTGAAAGATCTGCTGTGAGTCTGATGGGCTTCCCTTTGTGGGTAACCCAACCTTTCTCACTAGCTGCCCTTAGTATTTTCTCCTTCATTTCGACCCTGGTGAATCTGACGATTATGTGCCTTGGGGTTGCTCTTCTTGACGAATATCTTTGTGGTGTTCTCTGTATTTCCTGGCCTGCCTTGCTAGGTTGGGGAAGTCTTCCTGGATAATATCCTGAAGAGTATTTTCCAGCTTGGATTCATTCTCTTCGTCACATTCAGGTACACCTATCAAACGTAGATTAGGTCTTTTCACATAGTCCCACATTTCTTGGAGACTTTGTTCATTCCTTTTTACCCTTTTTTCTCTGTTCTTGCCTTCCCATTTTATTTCATTGAGTTGATCTTCATCCTCTGATATCCTTTCTTCTGCTTGGTCAATTCGGCTGTTGAAACTTGTGCATGCTTCGCAAAATTCTTGTGTTGTGTTTTTCAGCTCCGTCAATTCACTTACATTCCTTTCTATTTTGTCCATTCTCGTTAGCATTTCGTCAAATCTTTTTTCAAGGTTCTTAGTTTCTTTGCATCGGGTTAGAACATGTTCTTTTAGTTCGCAGAAGTTTCTTACTACCCACCTTCTGAAGTCTGATTCTGTCATTTCATCACACTCGTTCTCCCTCCAACCTTGTTCCCTTGCTGGTGAGGAGTTGTGATCCCTTTTAGGAGGAGAGGTGTTCTGGTTTCGGGTGTTTTCATCCTTTTTGCACTGGTTTCTTCCCATCTTTAAGGATTTATCCACCTGTCGACTTTGTAGTTGCTGGCTTTCAGATTGGGCCTCTGAGTGGACGTGCTGTTTGTTGATGATGAGGTTATTTCTGTTTCTTAGTTTTCCTTCTAACAGTCTGGCCCCTTTGCTGTAGGTCTGCTGAGGTCCACTCCAGGCCCTGCTTGCCTGGGGATCACCTGCAGCAGCTGCAGAACAGTAAGGGTTGCTACCAGTTTTCTTCTTCTGCTACCTTTGTCCCAGAAGGATACCCGCCAAGTGTCAGTCTGATCTCTTCTTTATAAGGTGGCTCTTCTTTATACAGGGGTCAGGGAGCTGCTTGAGGAGACAGTCTGTTCTTTATAGGAGCTCAAATGCTGAGCTGTGAGCTCCGTTGTTCATTCAGAGCTGCTGGGCAGGTACGTTTAGGTCTGCTGCAGCAGAACACATAAACCGCTTTTTGTTCCCAGGTGCTCTGTCCCAGGGAGTTAGGGCTTTATTTATGAGCTTCTGCTGTGCTGCTGCCTTCTTTTTTTTTCCTTCAGAGCTGCCCTGCCCAGCAAGGAGTCAGCCTAGTCACCATCTGCCTGTAGAGGCTTTGCTGAGCTGCTGTGGGCTCCGCCCAGCTGTTGAGTGAAATTCACGGCAGTCCTGTTTATATGGGTGTAGTTAGAACTGCCTTGGCAATGGTGGCCCACCTCTGTTATGACGGACTCTCTCTGTAGTGGCGGGTCGCCTCGGCAACGGCAGGCTGCCTCAGCATTAGCTGACTACCTCTGTAGTATTGGAGTGCCTCGGTAATGGCGGACGCCCCTCTCCTACAGAGCTGGACCATCCCAGGTTCAGCTGCGCTTGCTGTGAAACTCCCAATCCAGAGAGTTTCTGATTGCTGTTCTTTTGTGGAGGTGGGACCAGCCAAGCCTGATCGCCTGGCTCCCTGCCTCAGAGCCTTTTTTTTTGTTGTTAAGTTGGTGTTCCAGTCGCCTGTTGAAGAGGCGCAGGGAACTGTGTGTTTTCCCATGCGGCGACTCACTGTGCTGGCTTAAACAGCAGCACGGAGATTTGCGGCGCTTTTTTTGCCCTGGAATCTACTGTCCTGGTTCCCTGTTCAGTCCCCTTTTTAAACAGATGAATGGGCGACTTCCTGTGGCTCTAATTGCCAGCCAAAAGGGCACCCAGACAGGTGTATTTTATATGGAGAACTGCTGCACCAAGGCGCTGACAAAGCAGCCACACGGAGCAAAGCAGCTGCGCTGGCCGACACAGCCATGCTGGCGACCTGTGGGGCTCCTCTGCCTGGCAATTTCCTAGTCTGTGGGCAATGAAAATGCGGCGTCCACTCACCTTCTGTGCTTTCACTGGGAGCTGCAATCCTGAGCTGTTCCTAAATGGCCATCTTGGATCGATCCCCTGAGACATTTCTTAAGAGAAGACACACAAATAGCCAACAAACATATGAAAAAATGTTCAACATCACTAATCATCAGGGAAATGCCAATTAAAACCACAATGAGATACCACCTCGCTCCCGCAACAATAGCCGTAATTAAAAAGTCAAAAAACAATAGAAGTCAGCATGGATGTGGTGAAAAGGGGCACTTTTACACTGCTGGTGGGAATGTAAATTAGTACAATCACCATGAAAAACAATATAGAGATTCCTTAAAGAATTAAAAGTAGAACTACTATTGATCCAGCAATCCCATTTCTGAGTATCTACCCAAAGGAAAAAAAAAGTCATTATATGGAAAAGACACATGCACATGTATGTTTATAGCAGCACAATTCATGATTGCAAAAATGGAAGCAACCTAAGTGCCCATGAACCGACATAGTACATATACCATGAAATAATACTCAGTCATAAAAAGGAATGAAATAATAATGTCTTTTGCAGCAAACTGGATGGAGCTAGGGGCTATTATTCTAAGTCAAGTAACTCAGGAGTCGAAAACCAAATATTCTATGCTCTCATAAGTGGGAGCTAAGTTATGAGGACACAAACACATAAGGATCATATAATGGACTTTGGGGACTAGGAGAGTGGTGAGGTATAAAAGACTACCTATTAAGTACAATGTACACTGCTCAGGTGACAGGTCTACTAAAACCTCAGAAGTAACCACCAAAGAACTTATCCATGTAACCAAAACCCAGCTGTACCCCCAAGACTATTGAAATAAAAAATATATATTAATCAAAACAGAAATAAAAAAGTATGTCTGTTGTAATGCCTAGAACAACAACTAATAAAACCACACAGAGATGTATTCATAAACATTCTCCAGATGATTCTGATGATGCTCAAATTTGAGAACCAGTAGACTACAAAAAAGAACTTTAAATCTTATTAAAATCCTGATTCCTACCACTTATAACATTGAAACTCCAGCTTTAACAGATACAGTGCCTTCAAATTTCCCCTCCTTTTAAGCCCCACCTTCTAAATGGTCAGAATGAAGATGAAAACAGTAATAATGAAGAAGAAAATAGTAGCATTGAAGATGATGGGTGCTTCATAGGATCCTAAATGGGATGGTAACTAACACTGTGTAGAGATATTATCTGTCTCTAAAGATAGGAAATAAATTTACAGAAATAATTTTGGTAATTCTCCAAATTTCCTTATGAAGGAGAGAACTAATTCCCCCATTAATGACTTTTGGCAACTGGATTGCAAAGAAATTAAATCCTTTATTTGCAGCCCCAGTTGGTTGGGATCTGAGTGCACAGAGAAGAGGCAGAAAAGTTTTTTTAACAAGTATTTAAAACTGGACTAAATGGGTTATTCAGAAAGAGTTTTAGAAGAAAACATTCCAATTGAGATAATTCAGTTTAAACTTTTGAAGAAAATTCTAACTGGAAATATAAATTTTGGAGCTCTCTTAAAAGATGGCAACAGAAATGTTGAAAATAAAATAAATCATTGTAAGAGTGACTGTAAAGTCACTCCTTAAGATTTTTAGGATTTTTTGCCGGGCACGGTGGCTCAAGCCTGTAATCCCAGCACTTTCGGAGGCCGAGGCGGGTGGATCACGAGGTCAAGAGATCGAGACCATCCTGGTCAACATGGTGAAACCCCGTCTCTACTAAAAATACAAAACATTAGCTGGGCATGGTGGCGCGTGCCTGTAATCCCAGCTACTCAGGAGGCTGAGGCAGGAGAATTGCCTGAACCCAGGAGGCGGAGGTTGCAGTGAGCCGAGATCGCGCCATTGCACTCCAGCCTGGGTAACAAGAGCAAAACTCCGTCTCAAAAAAAAAAAAAGATTTTTAGGATTTTAAATCTCTCTTTTTATGAAGAGAACCAAGAAATGAGCTTTGAAAAGGTCTAACATTTAATAATCAGATAGATGCAAAGACATGAGAGGTGTATAAAAAAGAAATAAATAAGAATTCAATACAGCAGGAAGACCCAGCCAAGAAGACTTGGAGGAAGCAGCCAGAGAAGGAGGAGGGAAGTCAGAAAAGTGTGGATGGAGTCAGGGGAGATGGTGTTCCAAACAGGAAGGAATGGCCTACTGTGCTGAATGTTGCTCGGAGGTTAAGAAAGCTGAGAACTAAAAAAAAAAACAAAATAAACAAACAACAAAAAAAAAAAAACTGCTCAGGTTAGCACCTGCTGGAGACCCTGGTCACCTGTACAAGAGTATGTGGGGCACAGTGGTGGAAGCAGAGACAGACTGGAGTAGAGCTGAGTGAGAGGTAAAGAAATAGGCGTGGTAAGTAGAAATAACTTCCAAAAAAGTGAGATATTAAAAACCTATTATAAAATGCAGTCATTAAGATAATGAGGTACTGGCTCAAGGAGAGTCAAACAGACCAGTAGAATAAAATAAAATCCAGAAGCAGATCCCAGACAAAGACAAACTCTTGATTTCTGCCTTCAATAATCCAGAAGAGCAATGAGGAAGAATGGTCCTTTCAATAAATGAGGCTGGGTCAATGGGATATCCAAGAGGGGAAAAATTAATTTTGACTCATACCTCATGCCACACACAGACCCAAAAAAAATCAATTCTGTGTGGATTGTGGAATTAAATGGGAAAAGTAAACCAACAAATGTTATGGAAGGTAACATTAAAAAATGCGTTCTTAGTTTGGACAGGTGATAATTTTTTAAACAGGACATAAACACACTGACATAAAGGAAACTATCAATAAAATAAACTAGAATAAAATTGAGAACTTTTATCCACCAAAAGAGTGAAAAGAAAAACCACAGAGCGGGAAGAAGATATTTGCAAAATATAAACTCAACAAAATATGTACCAAATGTAGATGAGGAATCCCTTCTTATCAATATGAAAAAGGGAGACAACCCATTTTTTTGATGGTTGAAAGACTCAAACAGGCACTTTACAAAAGAGGATATCCAAATGACTGGGAAAAAATATGAAAACATTTTTATCTCACTAGTAGTCATCAAATAATGCAAATTAAAACTGCCCTGACATACCACTACACATGTTCCAGAATGGCGAAAATTAAGATGGCTGACAATACTAAGTGATAGCAGGATGTAGGGAAACTGGAACTCTCGGACACTACTAATGAGGAATATAAATTGATGCAAACACTTTGGAAACTTTCCAGTAGTGTCTACTAAAGCTGGTCATCACCTACCATATGACCCAGCAATTCCACTCCTAGGTGTGTACCCTTTAGAAATGCATTTACCAAAATACCTGTAAAAGAACAGTCATAGCAACACTATTCATAATAGCCTAAAACAGAAAACAACCTTAACCTCCATCAACAGTACCATGGATAAGGAAAATGTGGTACATTCAAACAATGTAATACTATCTGGTAATGCATAAACCACTACCACACACAACCATATAGATTAATCTCACATAATTAATCTAATGTTGGGCAAAAACAAAAGCCAGGCACAAAATACATATTATATGATTCCATTTATGCAAAGTCAAAAACAGGCAACATTCATCTGTGATGCTAGAAGTCAGAATAGTCATGATCTTTGGACAGTGGAGGTGGGGTCATGAGTGGAAGGCGGCCCAGGAGAGACTCCTAGAAAGTTGGAAATGTTCTATTTCTTCATCTGGGTGGCAGTTACTCAAGTCTGTCCACTTAGTTTTAATTCACCAACTTGTACGCTTTAAATCTGTGTACTTTTCAGATATATACTATACTTTAATAAGAAGCTTTTTTAAAAGCCTAGCTATAAAGGAGAGGAGAATGAGAAGGCCATAGCCGGACGGGGTAATTGGGTTTAGAAAGAGGACTTTCCCAAGGGGAAAAGTTGAGCCTGTAAAACCACGCTGGAGACCAAAATGCAGTTCATCTCTCACTAAGATGGAAGAGGCTCTCTCTGCTGTCCACCGGAGCCGGAGCCGGGACTCCGGAGTCCGCCAATACCCTGGCCGTGCATAGTAAGTGCATAACAAACTCATTAATTGAGACAGTCACCTCTGGGCGATGCTTCCAGCTTAGAGGGCTGGCAAATATCTCTTTAATTGTCATTCCTAATCACACCTCAGAGAACTAGAGACTTCATCTTATTAAGAATTCTAGCACCTTGGCCAAACAGCCAAAGTGCATGATTCCCATCTTCAGAGAGGAAACAGACACACTTAGTGGGTTAGCAGCTGTCCCCTAAAATCACATGGTCCCTCAGAGACCTTAGATTCTGAGATGCTCAGTCAGGCAAGTCCGCAGTGCCAGGGGAATAAGAAAGCAGCCCTGTGTCATGCAAAGTCACAGATCTCTACTGGATCCCCAGCTTAACCTCCACAAGCCTCTGTTTCTGTAAAACGGGAATAATAATCTAACAATAATCACTACTTCATAACAATTTTGTTAAAAAAATACATGTTTGGCATAGACTCAGGTGACCAACAAATGTTTGTTCCCTTTCTCCTCTCCTTTCCCTAGGGAAATAGAAGGTTCTTAGAAGACAGAAACAGCTCCATTTTGCAAGGCATTCTGCAAATCAGGCATGCAGAGGTCCCTCGGATTCCAGATGACGGTTCTTAGAACCATGCCGTCTGCTGGTGCAGCACAGAATGTGCCAGTCTCTAGGGTAGCTCATCCCTTTTCCTTTGCACAGTGATTGTTCAGCTTATTCACATGGGTTTCTGTGTTTCTACATGGTTTGGGTGTGTGCCCTTTTCCCAGGTCAGGGAGGAGGGACGGTGGGAGGGGGAACACACAGCAGCACAAGTGCCTGTGTCTGCGTTTCAAGCTGCAGCTGTTTATTTCCCCAGGTGAATTTAAAAACCATTCCAAATTCATCAGCATCTTCTGAGGAACCCTCCTAACTAGCAACATGTTCAATACTCCAAAGCTGTGATGGGTAGGAAGCAAGAGAATTGGGAAGGGGAACAGGGGGCGTGAGTTCAGTTTTTCAGCAGTTCCCCTGACACCCAGGTTCGGATGGTGTCTCTTAAGCAGTATCCAACTCAGCCCACGTCACAGCCCCAGATTTCAACGTCATCGCAGACAACCAAGAGCCCTGAGAGGATGGAGAGGCACCACTACACCCAGCTTCATCTTCCAGCTCTGGCTCAAAATAAAGAGTGAGGAAAAACGCAGGCAAGCTGAGAGTTACTCCCTGAAGACAGGGTTGTTTGGATCAGGCATCCATTTCTGAGCCCTTCCTAGTCACAAGAGATTTAACGTTCCATGCTCACTGATTTGCACCCATCTAGAGGGAGGGGACAATATAGAATGCATTTGTGAATTGGAGTATGTTACTGAGCTTCCACGGGCCTCCATCTGTAAAATGAGATGCCGATTAAAGACTCTCAAAGGTCCCTTCCAACTCTGACTTTCTGAGTCATCAAGGGCTTACCACAAAATAAAATGGGAAAAAAAAAAAAAAAACTAAAGTGAACTCTGCCTTTAAAAAAATGGGGGAGCATTCACTCTGCCTCTGCATTTAACTTGTGGCCCCTGCCATCCTGGCACAGCCTGACCATAGCCCCCTCCCCTATGGGTGGGGCCAGGACAGGAAATGGTCAAGTACGCAGCATCTTCCCAACCTCCCCCCGGACCTCGGTCACTTCATCTGCTGAGTATTTAATTAGAACTGGTGACGGCTGTTTGGAAAGAGTCAAGGCCAAGAGGGCAGGAAGGCGTCTCCTTGTTCTCGGCTCAGGAGACTCAGAGAAAGCCCAACAGCTGGGACAGGTCTCAGTCTAGGTCATCCCCCTGCCGGTAGGACTTTGATGGCTTTTTGTGTTCATCAATTCAGACGTTCTCCTGGGGAAGGCCTTGACTTCAGATGAGGTGGGGCCGCTCTCAGCAGGGTCATTGGCTCTCCTCGTCCCATTCCAGACGTGGCTTGCTTTCTGAAGCCTGGAAATACACATTTCCACGCTGAGCAAGGCTGCAGCGGTGGCTGCAAAAGGGACCTGGAGATGTTAGCAAACCCAGGCAGGAAGTCACAATGAGCAGATTCAACCTGGAAAAATGCAGCCTTTGCATCTGGGGATAAATAATCAGAAACACAAATACTCAGGTGGGAGGGAGATGCTTGGAACAGGAAGCAGCCAGACAGCATTTGGACGGGAGCTTGCAATGTGATCTGGTGACAAAGAAATTGCTGGGGGATTCATGAGCTGGATGCATGGAGGTGATACCCCAACAAGAACAAGGAAGAACAAGCGGGAGGCCAAGCAGCTGTTCTTTGCCTCCCTGGAGGCCAGCACTACATGGACCAAGGGTTTGAGATGGCAGCAAGAAAGGCTCGGGTCAGACTGTAGAAACATAAGGAGATACTATGTGAGGGGATGGGCAAGCCCCCTGGGAAGAAGTTTGAAGGACCCTGACATGCACAGCCTGTCTAGAGCTGGGGCTGTCGACGAGGTGACCTTCAAGCATCTGATGCATGAGACTGCATCATTCTGCAGAATACAGCGACTTGACCTGCTCGGTAGGTGTTGCTGGAGACAGGAGATGGAGCAACTCAAACCAGCCAAAAAACTGAATGGAAATTCAAGAGCTGGGGAAAACCACGTGACCTATCCTGAGTTGGAAACAAAGCTGGGAAAGGAACTCCTATTTGCAGAGACACAGAGTCCCTCCTCCTCAGGCCCGCAAGAAATGTATTTTCCAATCCTCCTGTCGCTCCATTGCCTAGGACATCAGAGCCTCAAAATGAGGCTCCAGAGACAATTTCCCATGTACATTAGACTCCGAGGGGCCAATCAAACAGATGCCATTTGACCTGTTCCTTTGCCAACAGAGTTGCTCTGGAGGGATGTTGGTTAGATCTTAGGAAGAACTTCCCTCCTGAGTTTTGAGATACTGCACGAGCCAGCAAAAGAGGCAGTTTATATTCTCTCTTCCTACAGTCAGTTTATAAGCTAGATTACACTCAGAGATGTATAGAAAGAAAGCATCCCCTTCAACTACAGCGTAGGGAGAAAGTTACAGGTGCACCTCACTTCAAACAAACTTGATATCTAAAAGTCCAGGCTTAAAAAGCAGATCAATTTGGTTGCTTGTTTGCTTTTTTGAAAAGCTCACTTTAACAAGCTATAGTAATACACTTAAATTTGGATGTGAATTTTAAGAATGGCATTCAAAATAGCTAGGCCAGACGAGATGGTTCAGGCCTTTAATCCCCGCGCCTTGGGTGGCTGAGGCAGGAGGACAGCTTGAAGCCAGAAGTTTAAAACAAGCCTTGGTAATATAGTGAGACCCCATCTCTACGACAGAAAAATTTAAAAATTAGCTAGGCATAGTGGCACGCGCCTGTAGTCCCAGATACCCAGAAGGCCAAGGCAGAGGATGACTTGAGCCCAGGAGTTAGGGACTTCAGTGAGCCAAGGTCACACCACTGCATTCAAGCCTGGCCAATAGAAGCAGACGTAATCAGAGAAGAAGAGGGGACAAGAGGGGAGGGGACAGGAACCCAGGAATGCAAAGGTCTCTACGATTCCCGCTGAGTCTTCCTGGGGACCATCCAGCTTCCTGATGCGGTATGCGACATGGGAGTCTTAGCTCTTGGAAGAGCTTTAGAGACTCTAGAAAGAAGGAAGGACAAAGGCAGCTGTCTCTCTGAATGGAGACTCTCTACAGCACCAGACAATCAGGGAGTGTTGAAGTCTCGTGGTGACCTCTAAAGCCAGGCTAGAAGAGGGAATAATGGGGAATAATTAGGATGGGAGATTACAACTACCTTACAGGTAGGGTCATCCCAGAGGTCAGAAAAAGATAAAAGAGTTTGAAGGATCTTTGAGTCTGATGTTAAGAAACTAAGAACAACTAATCCTGAGCTTCTGATATATGCCAGGCACTGCACTGGACCCTTTAACATACATTATATCATTTAATTATTTGTTTCCTTGACAAATATTAAGCACCCACCACGTGCCAGCCTTCTTCAAAACAATTCAACCACATTACTTTTACAGAGAAGAAAAGTGAAGCGATGTGAAGTATTATATAATTTGTCCATGGTTATATGTCCTTTAGTGACTCAGCTGAAATTTAGATTCCGGCTGGCATTCACACTGCTTTATACCAGAACATTCTTCATCAAGAAACCTTCCCAGCTTTGCCACTCTTGATTCCACAGCTAGGATGTGCATAGGGGTGTGTGTGTGTGTGTGTGTGTGTGTGTGTGTGTGTGTGTAGACAGCAAGGTCTGTGCAGACAATCTGCAATTACCAAAAGTGGCCGAGATGAGCGGTAACCGAGATAGACCACAGCCCTTGGGTCCTCTGGTCCTTTGGTCCTGGAGGGATTTGTAATCTGCATTTGATGGAGGAAGATCCTAGCACATCTGTGTAATTCAGCTTGGCTTAGGCTAAGATTAATGACTGAATTAGCTCCCACTTCTGAGCATCCTAGCAGCGGGAGGGAGTGACCCAGAATGAAAGAGGCAATGAACAGATTAAGCACCCACCATCCATTAGTAGCAGCCCCACATGGAGGAAACCCACACATGTACATGGGTCGTCCTGCATGACCCTGGGCAATTTCCTGCCTTCTGCTTTCCTCATTAAACGCTGACCTCCTCAAATGTGCCTACCACATGATCATCCTCCTTCTTCATCCAAGAGCAACGCAGGCCTCTGCACTTGAGGGGTGTTCCATCCCAAATGTTTCCTGGTTGCTGCAGCATTAGTCTCCAGTGTAAGCAGCTTTGGAAGCTGGAGTAAAGAACGGGGGACCCCCATCTGGGACCATGGTCCTTGAAAAAGGAAAGAGCCAATATGATGTGATTTCCAGAGCCTGCTCCACCTGCTGGTGCCCAGTACACCACCGTTCACCTAAGGCTTTGATCCCTGAGAAAAATGCAGCTACCACAAAGCAGAGTTACACTGAAGGGTCTGAATGAGCAATGATTGGAAGGAGGAAGAGTAATGGGAAAACCACACGAAAGGGAAGACACAGAAGAGGAAGGATGAGTGTGCCCACGGCAGATGCCTCCTGGGCCCACCATCACCTCTCCTGATTCCCGTAGCAGGAATGAACAGCACACACACCAGTGGGTTTGTCCCAGCACTGCCCCCGGGGGTAGCTGACATTCCACACCGTCCCGTCCTCCCTGCCAGATCCCCAGGTGGCTCAGGTGGCTCCTGGACCACACGGCCTTGACACACCGCAGCACCAGTGCTCCTTCCCAGTCTTCAAATTTTGCAGCATCATCCTCTAGCCTTGCCCCCCTGGGAAGCCTTGCTACCTCTCACCCCTGCCTGCTGGCTCCAGACCCATCCACCTGTCTCAGGGGTAGTCCTGAGCAGATTGAGCCTCACCACAAACACAGCCCAAGGGTAATTAAAAGGTATCAGCAGGGCTCCTGCTTTTCCCTAACCCACAACCTCCCACCTAGGCTGATAGGAGGGAAGACAGCGTCAGCGGAACAGAGGGAACAGGGAAGAAAATGATAAGTGGAGGATACTCTCAAGTTTGGAGGTGTTCTTCTCTTCCCCTGAATCTTCTTAAGTGGCTGACAATCCAAATGGTGGAAGCTAGGACTCCCCTTTCCCTATCCCAAGCTCAGACTGCAGGAACCTCATCCCCAGAGAGGCAGGACATGGTAATAATGGAGAGCTCGGGCTCAGGGTCTGAATCCCTCACTGGCAGCAAGGGCTCACAGGGGAGTGAGGCTGGGGGATGACACTTAAAAAGAATTAAAGGGAACACCAGGTGCTGTGGCATGTCAGGGCTGTTGGCGCCTGGAGCTACCTGGGGCTCTGGCAGTGTGGAATGTCAGCTCCTCCAATCCCGGGAGGCAGTGCTGGGATGATCCTGATCAAGTTATGTAATTTTGGTTTTCTTATCTGCAAAATAGGTGCAATGCTACTATATGCTTTGTGGAGTTAGTTTTAAGAATTAAATGAGTTACTTTATGTGCCTAGCACAGTTGAAGCATCTCTTATTACTAATAACTTCAAAAACAGCAGTACAGCTAGTGCTCGACTTACGACCACGATTGGTTCCGACAGACCGGTCGTAACACGATTTGGTCTTAAGTTGAGTAGGCTATATGCACGCGGAGATGGTAGTGCTGCCGGAAGCTGGTCTGCACTGTCGTACGCCCAGCTGGGCAACGTTTGCGCTGCCAAATGCGGAGCAGTCGTGGCTAGCGATTGTGGTCGTACAGTCAAATGGTCGTAAGTTGCATAGGTCGTAAGTTGATCAATACCTGTACAGTGATCAGAGAGGGAAGGGCCCAAGCTTCCTGAGACCCCCATGGCAGGAAGGAGAGAGCAGGTATTCCTGGCAACAGTGAAAAGAACATTTCTGGTGACTGGAAAAGTCAGATCGCACCACTAGAGAAGCCTTCAAGACAAGGAGGCAGTTCCTGACATACCGTCCCTAGGCAATCGTGTCTGCATCTTTTTTCTGAAGAGTCCATGACACGTCTAAGTCCATGACAACCTTGGAATTTGCCCAATGGCACAGAGCCAGAAGGGGTTGAAAGAAAGAAAAGAGGGCAAAACTAGAGAAGAAGGAAGGGCAGAAAGATAGAAAAAATCTGCTAACACCCCAGGGCTCAACCTCTTTCCCCAACAGATCACCAAATCCCCAAAACATTGTTCAGGGACTCAGGTTCACTCCACAGATGTCCCCTCTCTCCCCTTCTCTCCCCAGCCCCTTCCTCCCACCCCTGCTTCTAGCTTTTGCTCTCCTTGGGCTTCTTTTCAGGATGGGTGGCTCTGAGCAGGTTGCAAATCGCTGTGGTGTTTTCTTCCCAGACTGAAGAAGGAGATGGGAGAACCAAAGGCAACACTCTCCTGCTGAAGAAGAAGCAGGAATTGGAGAAGGTTTCTACTCAGGAAAGGGATAGGAGCTGATGCACAGAGACCCCAGGCTGCTGTAAGTGGGGGCGGGCTCAGGGAAGGCACCAAGGGCTTCCTCTCCAGTTGGCCTTCCCTGTCAACTGGAGCTCCTGGGCATCTCTGCCTCCCCAGGGCAACTCTACAGTGTATCATCTTTGCTAGGCATTATGCTTTGAATCAATTCAACAAACAGCACTAAAGTGATTATATTATCAATGTGTCACACACTGGAAAAAAAAAAAAAAAA
>NW_022437026.1:7214420-7233830 GCF_009761245.1 Sapajus apella
AATCCATCCAGGGGCAAGTAGTGTTCTAGAGGGCGTACCAGGTGCTCTGGTAATGTTGCCCAAGTAGAGAATGAGGGGCATTAGATGGTGGATGGATGCGACATAGCATCAGATGACATTTTATTTTTTTAGGTTAAGAAAATTCTTTATTTAGTTTTGGTATTAGGTTAATGCTAGCCTTACAGAATGCATTGGGAAACGATCCCTACTCTTCTATTTTCTGGGAGAGATTATAGAATTGGTATTATTTTTTCCTTAAATGTTTGGTGGATTCACCAGTGAAACCATCTGAGTCTGGTGTTTTCCTTTTTGGGGAAGTTTCTTTTCTAATTTCACAGTGACTTTGATTGCTTTTTTTTCTTTTTTTTTTTAATTATACTTTAAGTTCCGGGGTACATATGCAGATCATGCAGGATTGTTACATAGGTATATACATGCCTTGGTGGTTTGCTACATCCATCCCCCCCGTCCCCATCACCTGTCACCTACATTAGCTATTTCTCCCAATGTTATCCCTCCCCAGTCCTCCACTTCCTACTATCCCTCCCCTAGCTCCCAACCCCTCACCAGGCCCCAGCATTTTTAAATAACAAGAAAGTCCCGTTTCAATTATCCTGCAAAAATAAAGTCTCTGTTTGATACCAATACGTCTTTAACCTCTCTGACACTAGCTAAGCTTCCTTCTCAACAAAGAGTAAGCAGGCCCCAGTCTCAGACCTCCTGCAGCCAACAGTATCCAGTTAGAAATGAATGATGCCGTTCTGTTGCGCTTATTTTTATAATTATTGACTGTCTGTTGGCCAGTGATATTGGTTCTCCGTTTCTCATAATGATATAATATTTTCCTTTAAAATAAATTTAAGCTTCAAAAGTGAGCCAATTTAACAAAAATATTCAGCAAAGAACAGTCCAGATAGTAAATGGCTATGCCTAAAATTATGAGTCCGGTAAGCGGTGGTATTAAAACTCATAATCATGGTATTCAAATCACTGGAATTTGTGAAGCCTTTTACTTGTGGAACTCAGAAAAGAGGCAATTGGCATCTATGACTTGAATCGTTAACTCTCTGTTCATGAGTTTTCTAATTTCCTAACTAGGCAGTAAATTCCCTGCACCTTCTCCCTTTGGGGATTCTGAATCCATTGATCAGGCAGTTTCATTCATTCAGAAAATAGGAAGAAAATTAACTCAGCTCATAAAGTGGGCACAAAAAAAAAGGAAAATTGAAGCACAAAGGTAATTAGTGTGGGAGAGCCCACTTTGGCTTATTTTATGACACGTTGCAATTCACAAAGTATTTTGCCCAAGAAAGGTGTGGGCTACAGATCCCAGATAAGAAAATAGACCCAGCATGGCTAAGAACCTGCACAGAGACACACATCAGTGAACCTGGTCCTTCACTCTCCACGCCCTAAGGTCTTCTTGCTACCTCAAGCTGCTGGGGAGTCCAGTGGGGAAGGCAAGAGACAGCACCCACACATACCACTGATGCTCTCAGCCTTCAGCAGGCAGAGGTGGGATGCCAGACCCTCCTCACAGGCGTGGCCAGGCTTGGTCTGAATGCAACCTTCCCAACTCCACAAGGCATGCGAGAACAGTACATAGCAACACACACAACTCATAACCATGCACAGGCAGCATGTGCAGGGAGCCAGCGGCAAACCCACACCAGCACCGTGGGCCCTGAGGCTTCCACTCTGAAGCCTTTGGGGGTTCTTGTGTCTGCACAGAACAACAGAACGGCACACCCATCAAAGTCCACTCCTGCTTCCTGTTCCTGAAAAGGTGCTAAGACTCACAGGTCCTCTCTGAGGCCTGAGAAGCCTTCACCCTCCAATGGCCCGTAGTGAGCTAAGCGTAAGTTCCCTGGGCTGGAAGAGCCCAGAAAGAAGGGATAAACATTGGCTAAAATATCCAGTCAAATATACCCCAGCCCTTAACACCTGACAATAATCAGTTCCTGAGTGGAAACTCAACTAGGCAGTAATAAGAATACCAGCAGTCACCCTATCCAAGTCGAGAGTCCGACTGCCCAGAGTTCTGGCCCGGACAGAAAGTCCGGCGGCTGTCCACAGTGAAGTGATATGCAGTAGCAGAGACTCTCAACCCAGAAATGCTCAAAGAACAGCAAACACATCCTGGGAGACATCAGAATGGACCCAGGGTTCCCTAAGAGTCCTTAGGCCATAAATGGCAATTTCCATGAATTATCATGGAAACTTTAGCCAAACTCAGCAAGCCAAGAGAGATGAGAGAAGGTGGGGCCTCCTAAGAGCATCTGTCCTGCTCAGCAGACAGTGACACAGCTAACAGCACCAACAGCCATCCTTCCTGTTGCTTCCATTGTAATTGTCACTTTGTTTTCCTTTACAATTGTGTGCACAGAACAGGGAAGGCTGGGAGCAAGTGGGGTGCACCATTGCTTTTATTGGCGCCTGGATGTAAACAGGAGCATGATCTCCTCTGGAGAATGGCCTTCACTCCACACAGGCTCAAGAGTCCACTCACCTTTTGTTCACTCAGAGCAAGTGCCATTGGCCTTTTGAGCAGGATGCATCATTACATGCTGTAGGTCCACAGAATAGCAGAACAGGAAGGGACCTTGGTGACCAGTGGGAGCTGGGAGAACACCCACAGTTGTGGTGCTGCTTACAAGATCGTTTGCAAACGTCCTTATGTACCAGCATGCTTAATTTCACCACTGAAACTAGGAACAATTCTGTAGGAAAACCCATAGGGACCAGATGCAACAGAAAACCACAGCCCAATCTAAGCCTAGAAATTAAACATGATTGGCCAATTCCACATGTTCCCATTAATATTCTTTCACTTCTCATTCACTCCTTTTGCCCTCAGCAAGTATTAATTTGCAAGCAAGGAGTAACAGCTTCCTAAGGTTTAACAAAAAGATACATAAGAACAACTGTAAATTCAGGAAACCATCTTCATTCATGTTACTTTTTAGTAAATTGCAATAACATGATCAAGTTTTTTATTTTGGTATAGACTATCTCGGTCCAAATCATGGGAAGACAGTACTGTCAGATACACAGCTGGAGAATCCGATTTCACACCCAACCTTCTCCTTTTCCAGAATAGAAGTCAAGATCCAGAAAAAAGCCAGTTGGCAGCAGACATGGTCCTAGAACCCAAGTCTTCCGATGCTCAGCTCCCTTCTTGAGTTCAGGCACACCATGGACTGAACCACATGCTTCCAAAGTGCACTCAGCTGTGCACGTGGGGCGGCAGCCGCACAGCAGCACGCAGGAGCCCAGCATCATCCCCTGCCCCACAAGTGTGTCTACAGCAGGACTCTTCAGGAGCGCTCTCTGGACAGTGCATCGCCACAGAGCAGCCGGTGGGTGTCCCTATTTGATCTCCCTTCATACAGCAGTCAGGCAGGACTGCCACGCTCTGCCTAAGGCTTCTCCTAGGCTTTGGGGAGTATATTCAAGGGTTTGTAAGCATTTTTGAGCCATGGAACCTCAGGACAGTCAGATGAAATCTATGGATCCCCCTCTCAGAATGTTTTTAAATGCATACAGTAATTATCCAGGGCAACAAGGAGACTAAATGTATAGAAATAGAGTTATCCAAATATTTAAATATAAATTTGTGATACAGTAATAGACTTCCTTCTCTACCAACACATGAAATATCGAGACCTAGAAATGCATCTAAAAATTGGGATAATTTCTAAGTAGAAATTAGTGTGATTTGTTTTTGAGATCTGTGCAACAAATTCGATGTGATACAAACCTATGTTCTTCTTGTTGTTGTTTTGTTTTTTCAGACAGTCTCGCTCTGTCACCCAGGCTGGAGTGCAGTGGCGCAATCTCAGCTCACTGCAATCTCTGTCTCCTGGGTTCAAGCAATTCTTGTGCCTCAGCCTCTGAAGTAGCCGGGATTACAGGCACGCGCCACCATGCCTGGCTAGTTTTTGTATTTTTAGTGCAGACAGGGTTTCACCATGTTGGCCAGGCCGGTCTCAAACTCCTGACCTCAGGTGATCCACCCACTTTGGCCTCCCAAAGTGCCATAGAGGCATGAGCCACTGTGCCTGGCCTCTATGTGTTATTTCTATTAGTGACGGTCGCAGGAATTCATCATTATGTAATCATAATTTTGCCTATATCACTAATTGAAGTAAATGCTAAATGTCAAATGTTGGTGAAAACAAAGATGTAATTTTCTATCATTCAAGTTTATGTATTCTACCACTGAATTCAAACCACAAAACCCTCAAGATTCAAGAACCCCTGATGCTGGCCACATGGCCTCAGGAGCCATCAGATACAAGCACCCTAAGAAGCTGTCCAGGGGTAGCAGAGAGACTCTGTCTGCAGTAAAGGGGCACTTAAGGCTGAAGTGGCCCCGAGAACCACCCTCGTCATCTGTCAAGCCCAGATATAACCACTCTGTGCCTGCAAAGACTCTGTCTACCACATATACCACCCACTTCAGCTAACTCTTTCAAACTTTCACAGTCCACACCAGCATCTCAGCATCCTGAGGGTGAATTCTTCCTGGAAATCTGACAAGGGTAGGAAACACAGCTCACCCACTCCTGCTGGAACTCAGCATCTGGGGGCAGGGAGAGGGAAGGAGATTTCGCCCAGAGCTTCAAGACAGAGTCAGGCCTTCCCAGTCCGTCAGACCGTCAGTCACTCCCAGGACTCTCCTCTTACCTCTGTTACTGCGCTTTTAGGCCCTATTGTGTGATTCTCCCAGATCAGGTCTGCTTCCCTTGAAAGCAGGGGCCATGTCTTATTTACCTCTTCATCCTCAGCTCCCAGCCCACCCAGGACCCAGCACCTAGTAGGTGCCCAGTAAATATCTGCTAAATGAAAAGCAGGAGACAGGGAACAGAGACAGCCTGGCAGGTCACTCCTGGCAGCTGCTTTATAGCTGCTGTGACTGCCCAACCAGTCTCAGACCAACAAAGGCCCTGAACTTTTCAAATGACAAATGGAGAATGGCTTTCCTTCCCAATGTGTGTCTCAGAGCCCAAAACATCTAGCAGTACCATGACGAGGGATGATTAGCAACACAGAGACCAACTGTCCCCCGAGCCTCTCTTCACCAAATGCAGACATTGATGTACATGACAGTAGGAAGCATGGGTGATACTCAAGATATTTAACAACCAGCATAGGATATTGCAAATCAGGGCAGGCACCAGCCATAAACACCAGGTACAGTCAGATCAGGAATACCAGTCAGAGAGGGAGATAATAACTTTGCTACGAAGAAGACAGACTAATGCAAGGAAGCCAGGCTCCCTTGGTTTATTTGTCTGCATAGACTCTATAATGTCAGTATTTAATCTGATGAAGGCATTAATCAGCAGTGTGACCTTGTGCCAGTCACATCCTCTCTCTAGGCTTCAGTGCCCACCCTCTGATGAAATTGAAAGAAATGATCTCAAGCCATTACAACTGTCATGTCCTATGATCTCATCTTCTCACACATCGCAGGTGGCACCTGGTAACAAAGAAAATCAGCAAAGCACGCAGCTGGCTACGGTGATGAACAGACCAAAAATCCTTGACAGGGACAATCTCGATATTCACTGAGCTGTGCCATCTGGTATTGCAGGATGGGATATGGCAGATCAAAGCCCAGAAACCTTCTTCCAGGCCTTTTGAGGAATCCTAGAGCTCTCCAGAAGCAACTTGTCAGTCAGTAAAAGATGCCAGACACAAAGGACTTGGAAAAGAGCCACACCCAGCTCCCTTCCTTCTCCATGTAAACCCTCAGCCTGCCTTTCATTAGACCCACTGCCCAATTTTGTGCAAAACCTGGACAGTGCTCATCTCCAAGGCTGGGTGAGTGCCACCCCCAGGGGAGCACAAAGGAATAAAGAGCAAGAGGAGCAGAAGCAAGGAGACCTTGTTTCAAGGTCCAGCCCTGCTAACTGCCTAATTGACAAGGTGGTTTACGTTGCTAGTCCGTGAGAAAGAACATTAGCTGCCCTAACCTCCTCGGGCTTGGGGAGGTGGAGGAGGGAGGGTGCTGAAATGAGCATCAGATGAAAATGCTGAAGGTTAATGTTTTCATTACAGAATATTTGGAGATGGAAATAGACACGTACCTGGGTTTGGGGGTTTGAGGGTTTCCCTTGCCCCTCCCTGCTTTCCTGTGCATCCCCACCCCAGGCTGCCCGGAGCCTCCCCTCTGAAATCCAATCCAGCCAGCCCTACTGCGCCTCCCTCTCCTCAGCTGTGCACTCCCAGGGACAAGGGCTGCAGATTCTTTGTTGTGTTCCCCAAAGATCCCCCAGGGTAGGAAAGAGGCAAGGGAGAAGCCCAAGGCCCCAGCCTGCTGCCTCAGGGGGGACAACTGGGACAGGAACACAGCCAAGGCCAGGGGGAAATCATCGCATCTTCCCCGGTCATTAGTGCAAGCAGCAGCAGCATGACTGTTCCCTACACTCAGGAGAGCACAGCAACGTCACCAACAAACAGTGGAGAGGAGCATCATTAAAACCCAAATTTGCATTTTCCCTGCATTTGCTATATCCCTTCCTAGGAACACAAGCCCCCATTCCACTCCAGAGGAGTAAATAGACTCATTTTATAATGGAGTCAATGGGGGCCTGGGGATCCACATCCCATGGAAATACACCACTCCCTGCTCCAGCACCAGCAGCCCGTCCTCTGCGGATGCCCAAGGCAGAGCAATGGGCAGGAAGGCCTCCAGGGGATGCTGTCACCCTGGAAAACCAAACAGCAAGGTTTTCCTAAGGATTCTAAGCCCTAGTTTTCCCAGCAAAGCAAAACCAAAGCCAGATTGGAGAATTTTAAGAGAGCTGCTTCAAGACAAGTTTTATAAGTAAGAGCGAGAAAGACAGCAGCAGGTCTGAGTGTTCGCTCTCTGAGGTGATGGACTGACGTGGGTCCCAATAAATGATCACCCAGGACCAGCCTGTGCATCAGAGGCCACAGAGCAGCCTCCAGGGAGAGCAAAAGGCCCAGAGTCCAGTGGGCTCACGGCCCTGACACCACACACTCTTCCTGGAAAGGGAGAATAGGTACTCTGTAAATCAGTCCCCCTTTGAACAAGTAACTCTTGGCCTCTGCAGAATCTCCATAAATTCTGGGGAGCGGGGAAGAGGAAAATACTATAAAGTGCTTGGTTGGTTCTCCCTGGGATGACAAGGATCCCAGAAGCTCCGAAACTCAGACAGCGTTCAAATCCCAGCAGGACCCCTTAGTGGCAGTGTGACCTTGGCCAAGCCACTTGGCTTCTCTGGGCCTCATCTCCTCTGAGATGGGTATTCATGAAGACTGAATGCACACAAGTGAAAGCAAAACTACATGTGATGAGGCTCACAAAAGGCACTCAGAAAAGTCAGTTTTCTTCCTTAAAACCTAGATTAAACCTCACTCTAAAGACAGAATTTCTGAAAGCCACCCGGCCTCTTCCTGAAAAGGAGGTAGGAACGTGGGACGGTAACAGAGGCTGAGAAACAGTGGCAGCTCGTTTAAGAAAGTGAGGCAACATTCTGATTTTCCTCAGTCCTCTCTGCTAAATGGGCCTCACTGGGAAGGCACGATGTCACACACCCGAGATGTCCCCCTGCCACCTTTGACTCAGTGCCGAAATTCAGGTTGAGATGCCAGACATCCAAGCTTGTCAGACCTACAGGGTGAGGAGTCAGGGGTCAGAGACAGCTCCTGGCATGGGAGGAGGGAGTCTCCTCTCTGCAGAGAAAGAATTTGGGCCATTCCTGGATTCGCACCTGATACCAAGACAGAGAGGAGAGCTCGAACTCCCAAACGCAGCTGCGGGACCCTAGGCTTCCCTGATGGTATGCTGTCCCTTCCAAGAACAGCCCACAGACCCGCTGGAGATGTCAGGCCATGCTGAATTTTAAAGCCAACTTCTGCTATCAGTTCCCTGGTCCCCCAGTCCCAGGGAAGCCAGCCTCAAACAAGGGGGCACCTGGCCTCGCTGTCATGCCGTCTTCTCCATTGCCAATTTCAGATATCTAGCTGCCCACAGGGATAGAGTCTGGGGCCATGACAGCTAGGATTTCAGGGCCTGCAAGGTGAGAGAAGGCCTTTAACTCAAAGTCTACAAACATGCCCTCCTGGCTTCCACAGGACTGCACTGTGCCTGGTTCTCAGACTCTTCCTCCAGGACCCCTGGTGACACCATGCATGTGAGTCTCTGCCTCTGCCCTGCTCCCTCTCTGGGTCAAAGTGGGAGGTTTGTTTAAGAGAGAGTGGGAGGAGGTGGGCCTACCAGACCTCCCCAAAGCTGTGTTAGAGCCTGTTCAGCTCACCCACTCCCAGCCCTGCCAGGACTACAGGAAACTCTCTGGAAGCTCCAGGCTGGGGCAGTCTCCTGAACTGCTTAAGTTAGCCTGGCACTCTGACATGGTACACAGCACCAACAGGCGGCCCTCATTTATGTGATGTGGTAGTGAGGGTGCAGATGTCTCTGTCACCCATAAGCATTTCCAAGGATGTCTTTAAATGAAATTCTAATCAAATGGTCAAACTAAAAAAGCAAATGTTCATATTTTAAAGATAATTTAGTATTTTATCAAATGAACTATAAAGGCATTTGATAAAATACTGAATTATCTTTAAAATATGAACATGGACAATATCAATACATGGAAATATGCACAAAAAATGAAAAAGTGAAATACCAAATGCAGGGCAAGCACCAATATCGTCCTGTCAACAGCATGTCCAGATATCAAGGAGGGTGGGAAATGAATTCACTGATATTCAAACAGAGTTCGGGGGATGCGAAGTTCTTTTCATCTGTAAGTGAATCATTTTTAATGGGTCTCTGATAGGAACCCCTTTCCTCTCCACTTCTCTTAAAGTCAGTGAACCCAGAGCCTAAAAGATAGCCCAGCTCAGAGGGGTGGGACGGCTGAGCAGGTGGGGCCACCGCAACTACTCTTCAAAAACTGCCACCAAGTGCAGCCAGGCAAGTCTCCCTGTCCTGTGAGGCCCCCTTTCCAGGCTGCTGCTCACAGCCAAGGCCAAGCATCTTAACATGGTGAAAAGGTGTTCAGAATCTCACAGGTTCTAGCTGATGAATCTCCAACCAGGGCTTAAAACAAACATGGCATGGAAGGGGGAGGTATTAAAGAATGCTGGCCCCAAGGGAGGTGATGATTCATTCTCAATATTTTTTGCAGTGGCACACAACTGGAGGCAACCTAAGTGTTCGTTGTTACTAGGGGAGTGAAGGGGAGTGACTAGGTACACTGGGATGGCTGCAAACTGCTCACGCATTAAAATAATGGAGCCTGCCAGGCACCGTGGCTCACCCCTCTAATCCCAGCACTTTGGGAGGCTGAGGTGGGATCTCTTGAGGTCAGGAATTCAGGAACAGCCTGGGCAACATGGCAAAGCCCCATCTCTACAAAAAAATACAAAAATTAGCAGGGCTTGGTGGCACACACCAGTGGTCCCAGCTACTTAGGAGGCTGAGGCAGGAGGATCACGGGCACCTGGGAAGTTGACGCTGCAGTGAGCTGAAATCACACGGCTGCACTCCAGCCTGGCGGACAGTGAGACCTGGTCTCAAAAATAAAAAACATAATAAAACAATGGAGTCCATGTACATGCAGAATGTGAATGGATATGAAAAATAAAGTGCTGGAGAAAAAAGTAAGAAACAGAATGGGCTACAAAGCAGTGCCTTCTATGTAAATTAAGAATGCATACCGTTCTGAGAAACTGTCAAGACCAAGAGAATTCTAAGGAGACATGACAACTCAGAACAGAAAAATCCCAGCATGTTAAAAAAAAAAAAAAAAAAAGCAGTAAGGAAATCTGAATAAAGTGTGAATTTTAGTTAATCATGATGTGTCAATATTAGTTCATTAATTGTAGCAAATGTATCCTATTAATGTAAGGTGTTAATCATACAGGAAACTGGGAATAGGGTAGATGGAAATTCTGTACAATCTTCCAGTTTCTCTGTAAGTCTAAAACTGTTATAAACAATAAAATCTATTTTTTAAAATTA
Organism: Sapajus apella; assembly: GCF_009761245.1. Lineage (NCBI taxonomy): Eukaryota > Metazoa > Chordata > Mammalia > Primates > Cebidae > Sapajus > Sapajus apella. Next base: position 7,224,424 of record NW_022437026.1, read on the forward strand.
AAAAAAAAAAAAACCACATTATACCTTTTCCAGAATGATGGTGCCTTGGAAAGACTGCCTGCGAGGTAGCAGGCAGTGGAGAGTCAGGGGGATATTTAAATAAAAAATCCAAGAGTTCTTGTGCAGACTAGTGATAGTAATGTGCTATGGCTGAAAAGTAGGGTAAACTCAACCCTTTGCATGAGAGGTCCCTACATTAATCAGAATAACTACCTTTTGGAAGCGAGAGGCAACACTGCAGGACAGTAGGCCACAAGGAGAGGTGGAGGCTCTGGTGACAGGGACGCCGGGGAGGCTGCGCCATCTGGAATAGCCTCATGAAGTGTTGAGTGGCCTTGATGCCACGGGTGGGGGCTGGGAGGGAAGAGCTTGGGTGGTTACACAACAGGAACAACAACCCAGGACCCCAGTCTAACACTGCTCAGTCCCAAGAGCCATCTCTGCGCCCTCCAAATTCCCAGCCAAAGCAGGGAACATCCGAGGGAAATCAGAATGAAGCGTGGTGGGGGATGAGGGGCACAGGGCAGCCAAGATGGGCAGTGGTGGCCAGGCGCGGTGGCTCAAGCCTGTAATCCCAGCACTTTGGGAGGCTGAGGCGGGTGGATCACGAGGTCAAGAGATCGAGACCATCCTGGTCAACATGGTGAAACCCCGTCTCTACTAAAACTACAAAACATTAGCTGGACATGGTGGTGCGTGCCTGTAATCCCAGCTACTCAGGAGGCTGAGGCAGGAGAATTGCCTGAACCCAGGAGGCGGAGGTTGCAGTGAGCCGAGATCGCGCCATTGCACTCCAGCCTGGGTAACATGAGTGAAACTCCGTCTCAAAAAAAAAAAAAAAAAGATGGGCAGTGGTGCTGAAAGCAGCAGTATGAGTGGCCGGGAACATTACATTTTAATTTCAGATCCACAATGAATAATTTTTAGTGTCGTCCCCAATATTTCATTATACATGCTAAGAAACAAAAAAGTCTTCACTGTTGAACTGAAACTCAGATTTCACTAGGCATGCTGTATTTTTGTTTGCTAAACCTGCGACTGTAAACAATAGCAATAGTAGAAACATTCACCGTTACTGTTCTAGGTACTTTATTTAGTTGCCTTGTTTCATCTTCATAATAACCTAGTGAAGAAGGTACTGTTATTATTCTCTTTATTCTTTTTTTTTTTTTTTTTTTTTTTTTGAGACAGAGTCTTGCTCTGTCGCCCAGTGCAGCGGTGCGATCTCTGCTCACTGCAACCTCCACCTCCAGGGTTCAAGCGATTCTCTTGCCTCAGCCTCCAGACTATCTGGAACTACAGACACGCACCACCATGCCCAGCTAATTTTTTGTATTTTTGGTAGAGACGGGTTTTCACCATGTTGGCCAGGCTGGTCTCAAACTCCTGATCTCAAGCAATCCGCCCGCCTCAGTCTACCGAAGTGCTGCGATTACAGATGTGAGCCGCCACACCCAGCCCTGTTATTTCCTTTTAATAGACCAGGAAGTTTTACCAAAAGCATGAGGTAACCTGCCCAAGGTCATGAGCTAGTAAGTCAGGCCTGGAATGTGAACATATGTAATTGGCCTTAAGAGCTCACCCTCTAGAGTACAGATATACTGCTTCCCAACTGAGCAGGTGAATGAAGCGCAGGCCCCTGCTCCCTAAGACCCAACAACAGAAATATGCACTGAAGTTCCCACAGTGGTAAGTTCCTGGAACTCACGACGCAACTTTACCTTAGAGACAGCATCTTAGCAGACCCCATTTGAAGCCACTAAGTGAGCTTTGGGCTTCAAAAAGTGAAAATCAGTACCCGCATGGCAAGGAAGCCTAAAGGATCCCTAAAAGAGCACCCTCTTCCTACACGCGTGGAAAGACTAACCCAAGAGGAGTGTGAAGACACTCTGGCAAAGCAGCAGAGGCCCGCACCACGAGGCATGAGCCAAGACACATGCCATTCTGCCTGGGGACAGGAGCAAGGATGAATGACCTCTGGAGATCTCTTCCAGTCTGAGGAGAGCATTAACCTGAATCTATAAAGCAGACTTCTGATGAAAATGGCACCTCAGGGCTTAGCATGACACCTTTTAAAATCATGAGGAGCATTTATTGAGCATCTGCCATGTATCAGACATTGTGCTGGAATTTTCGTTGCCCTATCTAATGATGAGGCATGTTTAAGTACAACCCACCAAGACATCTATTATTTCGCTGATCAGGGTCCTGAGGCTCAGGAAGGACACTCATATACTCGACTGATACTTATTAAGTACCTATATGTGCCAGAGTCTGTCCTAGGTGCTGGGATGTGCAATGAACCAAACAAGATCTCTGCCTTCATGGAGTTAGTGGGAGCGCAAAAAGAAAACAAACAAAAAAATGTCTCTCATTGTTATTCCAGGTAGCAATGCTAATTGTGATGAAGGAAAGTAAGGCAGGATCCTGGCCAACGTGGTGAAACCCCATCTCTACTAAAAATACAAAAATTAGCCAGGTGTGGTGGTATGTGCCTGTAGTCTCAGCTACTCGGGAGGCTGACGCAGGAGAATCACTTGAACCCAAAAGGCAGAGGTTGCAGTGAGCTGAGACCTGCACTCCAGTCTGGCAACAGAGCAAGATTCCATCTCAAAAAAGAAAGAAAAAAGAAAAGTGTGGAAGTATCAAGGGACAGAGAGGGGCAGGATAGGGGTATTTTGGCTAGGATGTTCAGGGAAGATGTCTGGAAGGAGGTGACATTTGAGCAGAGAACTGAAGAGAGGGAATGTGATACATAGGTCTGAGGAGGAGTGCCCAAAGCAGAGAGGACAATAGCACAAAGACCTGAGGTCAAGGTGACCAGTCCACGCCCAGCATAAGGCCGGTGGCCTGGAAGAGGGTAGGGAGGGTGGGAAGGGTAGGAATGAGTTTGAGGGAGATGGCAAGGGAGGGTCATTTTTAAAGGATCGCTGTGGTGTGGAGAAATGGATGGATATATGAAAGGACAGATGGATGGATGGATGGATGGATGGATGGATGGATGGATGGATGGAGGCATGGGTGGACAGATGGGTGAATGGATGGATGGATGCATGGGTGGACAGATGGATGGATGGATGGATGGATGGATGGATGGATGGATGCATGGGTGGACAGATGGGTGAATGGATGGATGGATGCATGGGTGGACAGATGGGTGAATGGATGGATGGATGGATGGATGGATGGATGGATGGATGCATGGGTGGACAGATGGATGGATGGATGGATGGATGGATGCATGGGTGGACAGATGGGTGAATGGATGGATGGATGGATGGATGGATGGATGGATGGATGGATGGGTGGATATGTGGATGAATGAATTTCCATGGATTCCCTTGCACTGACCGGAGGTGAGTGTCTACAGGTTATAAGTTGATAAAATATGTCCTATTTATGTCCCAACTCAGTTTCCAAATACATCTCAAATCAGCTCCCTCAGGAGGCCGCAGACAAGCACATTCCTTGTAAAAGAGACTCATATAGAGGAATTTTATTCCAAAATTCAACAAGGAAACTAGGTCTTTGTTCCAAGGAAACCATATTGAGAAGGCCACCAGATGTGGCCTGAGAATGTCAAGAAGAAATTTCCTGGCTTTAATCTCTAATGAGGCCAACTCCCAACTCCCAAAGAACGGACGGGCACACCACCAACCCCCACCACCCCTACTGCCTGGAATGCCCCAGGCAGGGCCACTAGCAATGTAAGACTCTTTCTCAAGTGCTTGGGAAAGAAAATCTGGTTTCTCCAGCAGGAAAAAAAAAAAAAAAAAAAAGTCCACCTGCCAGAACAAAGCCTAGGCACTGCTCACCAGGAGCCCAGTTCTGTGGTGCCATTCCATCTTCAAGACCCTGACCACCCGCCTGACTCACCTCCGAGTCCTTCTCAAGCTCCAGCCCAGCCTCCATCAGATTGTGCTCAAATTCCTCCCGCTGCTCCTTCCTCTCCTCCTCCAGGGCATCGAGTGGCCCCAGCTCAATGTCACCTGGGCCCCCAGCATGGGGCTCCTTGCCCATCTCCCCATTGGAAATGACAGCCAGTGAGTGGCCCAGGGAGCCCTGGGCCAGGTGCGCTCCGCGTTTCCGGTAGTGGTAGGCAAGCACATAGTCGACCTTCCTCTGGTTGTCATGGAAGTGCATGCGGCTGAGGCGCGCCTCCGAGGGCACAGGCTCATTGGCATCCAGATAGTTGTTGATGACCTGGCCAGAAAGAGAGGAGAGGCAGGGAAAGGTCTGGTGAGCAAGGGGTGAGAGACAGAGGAGGCTGACCTATGCTCTAGGCTCAGGGAAATGGACTCAGAAGCAAGCCTCTCAGGCCCAGAGGATCCCGCAACCTCCAGTAAAATGACCTAGTGACCTACGTTAATCTGTCACACTAGTTCACAAAGCCCTCCACCCACCTGTTGACAGTCTGGGCATCGGTGGCTTCCCACATGCTCCAGCATCCATGCATACACACGCACACACACACAAACTCACATAGAGAGTTACCTGCAGCAGCAAACCCCTCACAACTGCACCTCCTGCCTCCTCACACAACCACACGCCCATGCCTGCACACACACACATGCAAACACCTGTGAATGCCCACACAGTCACGTCCACCCTTGCCTCCCTGCGCCAGCACTCCTGCACCATACAGGTGAAGGAGCCTGTGTACACATGTACCCACCCGAGTGCGCTCTAACACACCACACCTTTCCACAGGCACCATGGCCCACACACGCTCACCTCCTTGCAGATCTGCACCTCTGCCTGCAAATACACTACGTATTTAAACACACACAATACTCACAGGCAGGTTCTCTGGATCCATTAGAACAAAGGCCAATTTCTAGTTGCCTGGCCCGCCCCCTACCCTCCCACCCACGGGAATTCACCAAGCACTATTCACAGCCCCACATCCTCCTCTCCAGCCACTGGTGAGGACCCTGTCAAAGACAACAGCAGGGAACTGACTTCTGCTCCCTTCTACTCCAGAGGTGGGGAGGTAGAAAGGAGAGGAGGAGAGAGAACACGGTGAAGCATGGGAGGGACCCGCCTCTCCCCGTGGGTGTTTCCCTGTTTATTACTGGTTTGAAACCCAGCTGCCTCTGCAGCCACCTGAGAGGTCACCTGGGCAACCAGATGAAGCTCCAGGCACAGGGGAGAGACTTGGAGCCACAACAGCAGAGAAGGCTGTCGCTCAGGCCTGCGGGAGGGAAGCCTGGGGGTCTGCAGACCAACAGGCAGCTTCGGCTGGCCTCCCACGCCTTCTGCTTTCCCGACCCTTCTCTGACCAGAACAGTGTGCTGGGAAAGTATGCCTGACTTGGAGACAGAGAAGAGAAAAGGCCCTACCCAAACCCTAGGCCTCTCTCTCTCATGCACACATGTGCTCCCAGTTGGAGGGTCCCCAGTCCAGAGGCTCCGTGGGGGCCTCCAACAGCACTGGCCCGTCCCACCACCCGCCCCTGCCCAGTACTCACAGAGATGCTGCGGGCGCTCTCTCCACCGCAGGGCTGGCCGGGATCTCTGCTGGAACTGCTCTGCAGACCTGGGGCCCTGGGACTCGGCATCCTGAGATACTGCTGTCCATGTTTGGGGCCCTGGCCCCCTCTGGCCCCTGCCTGAGGGCTCAGCCGGCGTGGGGAGCCAGGGAGCAGGGGGATATCTGTGAGAGGGAAGGACAGGGAGGCCAAACAACCTCAGATGAAGGAAACCCGAGACACTGAGGTACTGAGTATCTCACGAGCCCACTTTGCTTCACAGCTGCCTCCCTGGTTAGTCCCTATAGCCCAGGTTCACACTGGCCACAGGGGAGGGAGCATAGAAAAGGAAGTGAGGCCCCTGATTGCACACGCACGCACACGCACGCATGTGCGAACACACACACACTCACACACACACACACACACACACACAGCCACCTGGAGCCACCGGCAGGAGCTCCTTCGGATCAAGGCTGTCATAATCTCTCATAATTCCCAGACAGGAAAGGGGTGGCATGGAGCAAGCCAGGGCGGTGGAGGGGCACTGCCTGGAGAGACACCTTGAATTAATGCCAAAGGCTTAGGCTTTGGGTCTCTCCCGCGGCAGCAGCAGCAGCCAGCACCCCAGCCAGCCCCCACGTGCCTCGGGGAGACAGCAAGGACAAACCAACGGGGCCCTCTGAACAAAGGACTGTCCTTCAGTGTCCCTTCAGCATCCTCACGCACCTGCTGCCTCTACCCAGTATGATCTTCTTCTCGGCAGGAGTGCAGGATCATTTCAGAAAAATTCCAGCGTTGTCCCTGAAGGGAAAGGTCCTCAGCAGGTGGAATGACTGAACGTTAGAATCGTAGGGGACTGGGAGATTAGATACTCCAGCTGCACTGTGCACAGACCCCACTGGATCCGTGAGTTGGTGAGGTCTCAAGGCAGGTCAGACTCAATCTGTTCTCCCCTCTGAGAAATACTTTCTAGCAAAGCGGCACAGCCAGTACCCCAGGCTTAAACCTCAGCTCTGCCACTTGCCAGCTCTGTGACCTCTTTGTGCCTGTTTTCCATCTATAAAATGAGAATCTCAAACTTGCAGGATTGCAGTGAGAATGAGAACAAGAGGTAATGCCTGCGAAGCATCCTGGGCAGCGATTAGCCTGAGGGCATGTGATCAAAGGCTGTGATTAGAATCGTTAGTGTTTGCATTCTAACCTCCAAGTGAGCAGAAGTAGCACCCCATGTCTCCCAACTCAGCCCTGAGCACCTGCTCAGTGAATGAATGAACAAAAGGCATCTCTTCAGGTCTGTTGAAACAGAACTCCTGGCCCTTTGCCAACTTGTGGAGCTGCCCCTTAGGTGCTCAGCCCTCCAACGCAGTTTCAGCGGGCCTAGAACACTGAGTCCCTGCACTTGAGAAACATAATCTCTTTATGAAGATAGAGCTGACATGCACGAAACACAATTGTGACCAGCAGAGGAAAGCTTTCATCGTTTCTTTCTATGCTGTGAGCTCTAGTCCGCACTGTGGGAGGCCAGAAAGACTAAGAATTCCATGTCAGCTTCCAGGGTAATTGAGCCGGAGCTGGGTCCTGGAGGGTGGGTAGCTTCTGAAAAGCCAGGAGGCAGGGAAGGTGCTCCCTAGGGAGACAGCACGGAAGGGCAGGCGTGGGCACGCCTTGTGGGAGGAAAATGAAAACTCAGGACCCCATAACACTCTGCCAAAAGGAAAATACTAAGCCGGACGCTGAGTCAGGCAAGACGCCGCCTTTCCTTTTGTTCCTAAGCAGACAGCTACAGATAAAAGGCTAGACAGCCCCACAGGCAGCTACTCTATATTCACCTTGTCCAAAGTGCAAGACCAATACACCATTGACAGCCCCCTACCTGCTCCTTCTCTCTTGCAACAGGCAGATTCCCACAGCCTCCCTCTTTCCCCTCCAGCCTGCTTTTCGCCTTTAAATCTTGAAGCCCTCTTTGGAGGGAGACACAGATCTCTCTCCCAACCACATCCTTAACATTGGCAAAATAAACTGAATTGATTGAGGATTGGTTTACATGTGATAAGGGCTCAGGTTCAGGGCTCTAAAAAAGGGGCTTCCTCCTTATGCCCAATCTTGCCTCCTCCCACTTCCCTTGAGTCTTTCTGCACAGCCGCCCCCAAAGTGCCTGAGAACAGAACTTGGAACAGAAAGACTCTACCCCAGAGAAGACCTTGAAACTCTAGAGACTGAAAAGTCCAAGGCCACTGGATACATCGCTGGGGCACATGATAAAGACGATGCTCACTCAAGGGCCACCATGCCCTGGCAGCAGCATTCAGATTTGCACCACTGGCTCAGGGCAGCTCAGATTCAGGGGCAATGCAAAGCTTTGGTCCAGCTGCTGTCCAGGAAGCACCATCCCTAACAGTGACACCTGGAGTCTGAGGCTGGCATTCAGGGCCTTCACCAGCCATCGCAGCTGCTCCCCCTGCTCGCTCTCTGACACACGGATCTGGCCGCCTGGGGACTCTCCTTCCCTTCCCTCCTTCTCCCCACAAGGGATTAGAGCACACGACATGGTTCAGCCGTCCCAGCGCTGGAGAAGCACTCCAGGCAATAAACACACAGATGTGGAGAGACACAAGAGAGCTGGCTTCACACGTGAGAGGCCGAGGGGAATGTGAGTGACGCCTGCCCTCAGGAAGGGTGGGGCAGGTGAGCACGCGCCTCGAGAACTCCCTAAGAAGCTTAGAAGAGGTGAATGAGGTCAATGAGAAGTAAAGGCCGTTGTACACAGCCTGTGGAACATGTCATCCACTGGGAAAGAATCTTTCTATCACTCACTGTTGCCTCGGCTCTCCTTCCATGCTGCCGTGAACAGCCGGCCCTTGGGTGTTCGTGACAGCAATGCTGTGAAGGTGGGGGCATGCCTTACCCATCGCTGGACTGAGGAGCTGGATGTTCCCAAGGCTGGGGCCTGGGCCTTTCTCCAGGCTCCGACTCTCTCCCTGGCACTCCCATCCACTCCAGAGACCCTCATTGTCACCTCTCGCTGACGACACCGTGCTCTCCTGCAGACACCAGTTCCACACATTCCCCTGCCTGTTGCCTGCTTGGCTTCTACACTTGGATGTTGCCCAGCCCCTCCAAGTCAACATGCCCAAATCCAAATGTACAGTCTTCTCCAAAACCGGATTCTTTTTCAGCAATTCCTGCTCCTGCAAATGCTTCACCCCACACTCTGTCAATGAGCCAGAAGTCTAGGAGCAGCTTTGACAGCCGTTTTTCCTCATGCCCCATATCCAACTTGGCACCAGTCCTACAAACTGTACCCCTGAAATATCTGCCAAAGCCCTCTGTTCTTCACCCCTGCATGAGTCCCACCCTAGTGCCTGCTCTTGGCCTCTTTCACCTGAAGGACACGATGCCGTCCTAACAGGTCACCCTGCTCCCTGTCCCTGTTCCCCACAAGGCAGCCAGGGGCCCTTACAAAACGTCCATCCGGCCATGACACCCTCAAGAGCAGAAACTTCGGGGGCTCCCATGGCTCTGGGGCTGTGACCCTGCATACTGCCCGCCAGTCTCCACCCCCTCTCTCCCGGGGGGTTCCGCCATATAGCTCTGCTCCAGCACAGCACGCTCCCCAGCCCCGCATCCCACACGCATTCTTCCCTCTGCCTGGACCACGCCTCCCGACCCGCTCTTCGTCTAGTTGCAGGCCACTTACTATTTTGGTCCTTAGGGACCCAGAAAATCCAAAACAATCCATTCTTGTTTCAAAAAGGGGCTCATCAAGGTGTAAGGTGGGAATATTCAAAAACTACTAGCAAAGCTAATTTCCTTCCAACCCAGATGTAAGTAAGACTCCACAAACTGCGTGGTGCAGGACTGGAGGAGGTGCAGGCAGGACTGGAGGAGGTGCAGGACTGGAGGAGGTGCAGGCAGGACTGGAGGAGGTGCAGGC